>NC_036844.1:36493460-36516582 GCF_002910315.2 Salvelinus sp. IW2-2015
CTTAAAACATGTTAGTATTACAGACTCGGACAGGGAGAGGTTGAAAATGTCAGTGAAGACACTTGCCAGTTGGTCAGCGCATGCTCACAGTACACGTCCTGGTAATCTATCTGGTCCTGCGGCCTTGTGAATGTTGACTTGTTTAAAGGTCTTACTCACATCGGCTGCGGAGAGCGTGATCACACAGTCTTCCGGAACAGCTGGTGCTCTCATTTATGTTTCAGTGTTATTTGCCTCGAAGCGAGCATAGAAGTAGTTTAGCTCGTCTGGTAGGCTCGTGTCACTGGCAAGCTCTCGGCTGTGCTTCCCTTTGTAGTCTGTAATGGTGTGCAAGCCCTGCCACACCCGTGTAGTACGATTCGATCTTAGTCCTGTATTGATGCTTTGCCTGTTTGATGGTTGTCGGTGTCGGTGGGCATAGCGGGATTTCTTATAAACTTCCAGGTTAGAGTCCCGCTCCTTGAAAGCGGCAGCTCTAGCCTTTAGCTCGATGCGGATGTTGCCTGTAATCTATGGYTTCTGGTTGGGGTATGTACGTACAGTCACTGTGGGGACGACGTCCTCGATGCACTTATTGATAAAGCCAGTGACTGATGTGGTGTACTCCTCAATGCCATGGGAAGAATCCCGGAACATATTCCAGTCTGTGCTAGCAAAACAGTCCTGTAGCTTAGCATCTGCTTCATCTGACCACTTTTTTATTGATCGAGTCACTTGTGCTTCCTGCTTTCATTTTTGCTTGTAAGCAGGAATCAGGAGGATATAACTTTGGTCAGATTTGCAAAACGGAGGGCGAGAGAGAGCTTTGTATGCGTCTCTGTATGTGGAGTTAAGGTCGTCCAGAGATTTTCCCCCCTGGTTACAAATTTAACATGCTGATAGAAATTTGGTAAGACGGATTTAAGGAGCACGCCTCTGGGTGAGCGTTTTCTTGTTTGCTTATGGTAGAATACAGCTCATTCAGTGCGGTCTTAGTGCCAGCATCAGTCTGTGGTGGTATGTAGACAGCTACGAAAAATACAGATGAATACTCTTTCGATAGATAGCATGGTCTACAGCTCATCATGAGATACTCTACATCAGGCGAGCAAAACCTCGAGACTTACTTAGATATCATGCASCAGCTGTTATTTAAAAATACATAGTCCGCCGCCCCTTGTCTTACCAGAAGCCGTTGTTCTATCCTGCCGGTACAGCGTATAACCAGCCAGCTGTATGTTGATAATGTCATCGGTCAGCCACGACTCCGTGAAGCATAAGATATTACAGTTTTGAATGTTCCGTTGGTAGTTTAATCTTCCGCGTAGGTCATCGATTTTATTGTCCATAGATTGCACGTTTGCTAGCAGAATGGAAGGAAGTGGTGGTTTATTCGATCACCTACGAATTCTCAGAAGGCAACCCGCCCTCTGGCCCCTTTTTCTCYGTCTTCTCTTCACTCAAATGACTGGGATCTGGACATGTTCCCGGGAAAGCAGTATATCATTAACGTCGGGCTCGTTAAAGGAAAATTCAGATTCTGCCAAAACGTGGTGAATAATCGCAGTTCTGATGTCCAGAAGTTATTTTCAGTCATAAGAGACAGTAGCAGCAACATAATGTACAGAATAAGTAAAMTCAGTTACAAACAACGCAAAGAAACAAACAAAAAAACACAATTGGTTAGGAATACGTAAAACGTCAGCCTTGTTCTCCAGCGCCCTCCATGCAATCACCACAGGACCACTGTTGCTAGCTAGCAAAGGGGGTGGTTGTGTTCCTACAGGGTCTCAGTCAGCCTGCAGAGAGGGTTATGATCTGACAACAATGACTACATCTTAGACCCCAGTGGACTTCACTACACTAGACACCAGTTTAAAACAGCAGACAGAATGCTTCACTAACCAGACCTGTAAACACAGAGGTCATTTTTTGCACTGACTCTATTGCACTGGCACTACAMTGACACTCCAACACACACACCAGTGGAGGCTCATCAGAGGAGGACGGGGAGGACCATCTATACTATAGTTACTAAGGCAGGCTATACTGTAGTTACTAAGGCAGGCTATACTGTAGTTACTAAGGCAGGCTATACTGTTGTTACTAAGGCAGGCTATACTGTAGTTACTAAGGCAGGCTATACTGTAGTAACTAAGGCAGGCTATACTGTTGTTACTAAGGCAGGCTATACTATAGTTACTAAGGCAGGCTATACTGTAGTTACTAAGGCAGGCTGATACTCTAGTTACGTAAGGCAGGCTATCTGTATAACTAGCAGGCTATACTGTGTGTTACTAGGCAGGCTAATACGTTTCGAGGCGGTAAGCAAGTCTAAGGCGATACTGACTTGTAGTTAAATAAGGCAGCATACTGGTAGTTACTAAAGGCAGGCTATCTGATTCTAGCAGGATCTAGTTACTAGCGCTACCTGTGTTACTAAGGTATTCTGTAGTTACTAAGTAGGCTATACTATAGTTAACTAAGGCAGGATATACTGTTGTTACTAAGGCAGGCTTATCTTAGTTACTAAGGCAGGCTATACTGTAGTTACTAAGGCGGCTATCTGTATTACGAAGGCAGGTTATACCTAAGCAGGTATACGAGAGCGGGGCTATTAACTGTAGCTTACTAACGGCAGGCTATCCTTAGTTACTCAAGGCAGGCTAACTGTTGTTACTACGGCGGCTCATACTGTAGTTACTAAGGCAGGCTATACTGTAGTTACTAAGGCGGGCTATACTGTTGTTACTAAGGCAGGCTATACTGTAGTTACTCAGGCAGGCTATCTGTTGTTACTAAGGCAGGCTATACTGTAGTTACTAAGGCGGCTATACTGTAGTTAACTAAGGCAGGCTATACTGTAGTTACTAAGGCAGGCTATACTGTAGTTACTAAGGTAGGCTATACTGTAGTTACTAAGGCGGGCTATACTGTAGTTAATAAGGCACACTATACTGTAGTTACTAAGGCAGGCTATACTGTAGTTACTAAGGTGGCTATACTGTAGTTATTAAGGCAGGCTATACTGTAGTTACTAAGGCAGACTATTCTGTAGTTACTAAGGCAGGCTATACTGTAGTTACTAAGGTAGGCTAATGTTGTAGTTACTAAGGCAGGCTACACTGTAGTTACTAAGGCAGGCTATACTATAGTTACTAAGGCAGGCTATATTATAGTTACTAAGGAGCTATACTATAGTTACTAAGGCAGGCTATACGTACGTTTTTACACTAAGGCGGGCTATACTGTAGTTACTAAGGCAGACTATACTGTGGTTACTAAGGCAGGCTATACTGTAGTTACTAAGGCAGACTATACTGTGGTTACTAAGGCAGGCTATACTGTGGTTACTAAGGCAGACTATACTGTGATTACTAAGGCGGCTATACTGTAGTTACTAAGGCAGACTATACTGTGGTTACTAAGGCAGGCTATACTGTAGTTACTAAGGCAGACTATACTGTGGTTACTAAGGCAGGCTATACTGCGGTTACTAAGGCAGACTATACTGTGATTACTAAGGCAGCTATACTGTAGTTACTAAGGCAGACTATACTGTGGTTACTAAGGCAGGCTATACTGTAGTTACTAAGGCAGACTATACTGTGGTTACTAAGGCAGGCTATACTTTAGTTACTAAGGCAGACGATACTATATTACTACTGTAAGTAGTCATTTCCTTTTTTTTACTGTCTGAAACTGTAGGGAAGTATCCTAATGGAAGAAAGAACATCGACAATGCGCCTACCCAGATGATCAACATGAAATAGCAATAGCCTACACTTGATAAAGCTATTATATCGTTTTTAAAAGGTAGACTAATATAACTGATACCTGAGTATTTTAATGGATAAGAGAAAACATAGCCCTACCAATTTGAAAATCATTCTGTGGTCTAGATGAAAAAAAGAATAACTAGGCTAAAAGCTGCAATATCTAACTTTTCTTGGGCGACCACAACCAAAATGCACATATAATAGTGAGTTACAGATCTGTCATTCTCATTGGAAGCAAGTCTAAGAAGCTGTAGTCTCTGTTCTCAGAGTGCTATTTCTATGCTTCCCATTCTTAAGTTTTGTTTTATGCATCTTTGTCACGCCCTGACCGTAGATTGCTTTGTATGTTTCTATTTTTAGTTTGGTCAGGGTGTGATGTGGGTGGGTATTCTAGTGTCTGGGTATTCTATGTTGTAGGTCTAGGTTTTCTGTTTCTGTGTGTTTGGCCTGGTGTGGTTCCCAATCAGGGGCAGCTGTCTATCGTTCGTCTCTGATTGGGAGCCTTATTTAGGTAGCCTGTTTTCCCACTTTTGTTTGTGGGTGGTTGTTTCCTGTTTAGTGTTTTGTTTCACCTTTCAGGACTGCTCGTTTGTCGTTTTTGTTGTTTGTCAAGTGTTTTCGTATTTTATTTAAAAAAATATGACCACTTACCACGCTGCACCTTGGTCCTCCTCTCCTTCTCCAGACGACAATCGTTACAATCTTGTACTTTCTGTTTTGTACACCAGCTTCAAACWGCTCAATATTTTTGGTTATTTAAAAGATATTCCACTGTCACACTGTTTCACCTGTCTTTGTGATTGTCTCCACCCCCTCCAGGTGTCGCCTATCTTCCCTGTGTTCTCTGTTTGTCTGTTGCCAGTTCGTTTTGTTCGTGAAACCTACCAGCGTTTGTTCTCCTGCTCCTGCTTGTTTCTTGATCCTGTTTTCTAGTCCTTCCCGGTTTTGACCATTCTGCCTGCCCTGAACTTGACCCTGCCTGCCATTCTGTACCTTGCCTGTACCTTCTGTACCACCTCACTGGATTACTGACCCCTGCCTGACCTGACCCTGAGACTGCCTGCCGTTCTGGACCATTAGCACCTTCTCTGGATTACTGACCCTTGCCTGCCTTTGACCTGTCGTTTGCCTGCCCCTGTATTAGAAATAAACTCTTGTTTTTTCGACACTGTCTGCATCTGGGTCATACCTGTAATGTGATTTTCCACAGTGGTTTAAATGGTACAATGATTCTCTACACTCTGAGTGCTTGTTTTGTCACACATTTTTGCAACCAGGAAATGGCAGAGCGATTTCTGTATATTGCACCTTTAACTTGGTTTTGTTTTTAAATGAGATTGTTTGTGGCTTTTGTAACAACTTAAATAAGAAAAATGACATTATGCACCAAATCACAGTTCTGGTATAACCAATGTGTCATTTATATTATAACCAATGTGTCCCTCCCTGTAGTATTCTATAGTAAACTGTAGTATTCTATAGTAAACTGTAGTATTCTATAGTAAACTGTAGTATTCTATAGTAAACTGTAGTATTCTATAGTAAACTGTGGTATTCTATAGTAAACTGTAGTATTCTATAGTAAACTGTAGTATTCTATAGTAAACTGTAGTATTCTATAGCAATCAGAACTCAGGATAAGACCCAGACACAGACAGCTAGAGTCACAGATGTTTATTGATCCAAACAGGGGGCAGGCAAAAGACAGGTCAAAGGTAAGCAGAGGTCCGTAATCCAGGACAGAGTCAATAAGGTGCAGAACAGCAAGCAGGCTCGGGGTTTGGACAGGCAGAGGTTCGTAAACATGTCAGAGTCAGGCAGTTACGAAACGGCAGGCAGGCTCGGGGGCAGGGCAGTCAGAATGGTCAGAACCGGGGGAAGCTAGGAAACAGAACTTGAGAAAGCAGGGAGATAGGGAAAACACGCTGGTAAGACCTGACAAGACAAGACGAACTGGCAACAGACAAACAGAGAACACAGGTATAAAGACACAGGGGATAATAAGGATGATGGGCRAAATCTGGAGGGGGGTGGAGACAAGCACAAAGACAGGTGAAACAGAGCAGGGTGCGACAATAGCAAACTTTAGTATTCTATAGTAAGCTGTAGTATTTTTTAAATGTGGGATAGTTCTTCCTCCTCCTCTCTTTTACTTTATTTCTTCTCTTTTGTTTCTGTCTCTCTATCTCGCACTCTCTCTCTTTCTCTGACCCTGTATATAGCTGACTCACTTTCTCCTGTTCTTTTTATTTATATTTCTTGTGGGTTTTTGTTCTACTTTATTGTCTTATAGGTCTATGGACATTGATTACTGCATTGTTAGGAAAAGCACTTGCAAGAAAGGCATTTCACTGTACTTGTGCACGGGACAATAAAAACTTGAAACTCTCTCACAAACACACATACTTGTGTCAATCCATTTCTTGTTATTAAAAACCCATGCCTTATTAAAACAAACAAAAAATACACTGTGAGTGAAGTTGACCTTCCTTTATGGTGTTAAATGTGTCAATGTTGTCAAACTTTATATATGTGACCATTTCTATTCATGGGTTGCACATCCGTCACTTGGTCACGTCGTTGCCACAGCAAAGTTATCGACATTCTACAGATGCCAAAGCCATATTGATCCTCAAAATTAGAACTGGGGCTAATGACTGTGTCGACTAAATTACACTATAGGGGCTTGGGAATACGATGACATTGCTAAAGTAGACACATAGTAGGAAACAACTTTGCCGTCATCATCATCATGTGGTCAAATGTATTTAAGACAGATGGCAATATTGTCATTTGCTAGCAAAGTTAGTCCAAAATAGCTAGCAATGCTAACGTTAGCTAGCGAAAATCCGGAGGTCTCCCCTCAATCTTAGTTAGCTAGCTAACGTTATACTGCATCTAAAGTCAATCTGGCAACATCAAAATGATGGCAAAAGGTTTTCCTACTATTTTGCCATTTAGGAATGGTCCTCATGTTTTCAAGCCACTGTAATGCACTTTAGACCAAATATTCATCATTGCCCAATGAGGATTGTTTTTATTGAATCTTTATTTAACTAGKYAAGTCAATTAAGAACAAATTATTATTTACAATGACGGCCGGTTGTGATACAGCCAGGAATCTAACCAGGGTTTGTAGTGACGCCTCTAGCACTGAGATGCTCTGGAGGATGCATTGAGTAGAATGCTCAGTCGTGCATCAGTTCTAAAACAAAACATTTAAAACAACATTGACCTAACATGCACACCATGAATACGTCACACTTTGACTTCTGACTGTTCGGACATGTTCCCCAAACGATATCTAGCAACACCTGTCAGCATTACCATAGAAACAGATGTCACTGTGACACTAGACGAGTGGGGCGAAGTCTCTCTTCTCTCATCACATTCTCCCCACGTCTCTCTTTCTCTCGCTCTCTTTCAGGGGCAAGAACTGCTTAGTTTCATATTTGTCTTTAACAGTGAGAGAGTGGGCATGTCTCTATCTCTGTGTGAGTGTGTGTGTGTGTGTGCGTGAGTGAGAGATAGAGTGAGAGAAAGACAAAGTAACAAATTAAAAGAGTGACATGAGGTCACTGATGTGTAATAATCAACCAATCAAACGTGATTAGCAGTGAAACATGTAACAGGGAAGTATATAATACACTTCTCAGTGAGTGACATATATAAAGGACAGTGAGTGACATATATAAATATATAAAGGACAGTGAGTGACATATATAAATATATAAAGGACAGTGAGTGACATATATAAATATATAAAGGACAGTGAGTGAAATACAGTACCAGTCAAACGTTTGGACACACCTACTCATTCCAGGGTTTTTCTTTATTTTTACTATTTTCTACATTGGAGAATAATAGTGAAGACATCAACACTATGAAATAACAGAAATGGAATCATGTAGTTGTCACAATCGTCATGGGAAGAAGTGGACCACATTGACAACAACAAAACAAATACCAACGTGACGTTCAAAATAGAGAATAAAAACCTCTATGGCCAGGGCGTGACAGTACCCACCCCAAAGGTGCGGACTCCGACCGCAAAACCTGACTCTAAAGGGGATGGTCCGGATGGGCATCCCTTATGGCGGCGGCTCCGGTGCGGGACGTAGACCCCCCTCCGCCCACAGATCCCTCCGCTTTGGTGGCGGCCCTGGTGCATGGACCTTCACTGGAGGAACCGGGCCGCAGATCATCGCCGGAGGAACCGGGGACCGTTGCTGGAGGCTCCGGACTCACCAGGCTGGGGAGACACACTGCAGGCCTGGTGCGTGGAGCAGGCACAGGACTCACCGGGCTGGAGACACACACTGGAGGCCTGGTCCGTGGAGCAGGCACAGGACTCAACCGGACTGGAGAGACACACTGGAGGCCTGGTTCGTGGAGCAGGCACAGGACTNCAGGCACAGGACTCACCGGGCTGGAGAGACACACTGGAGGCCTGGTTCGTGGAGCAGGCACAGGACTGACCGGACTGGAGAGACACACTGGAGGCCTGGTTCGTGGAGCAGGCACAGGACTCACCGGGCTGGAGAGACACACTGGAGGCCTGGTTCGTGGAGCAGGCACAGGACTCACCGGGCTGGAGAGATACACTGGAACCGTGACCAACTCCGCTCGCCAACCCGTGTGCTCCCCCTAAAACATTTTTTGGGTTGCCTCTCGTGCTCCCGTCTCTGCCGTAACTCCTGATCTCTCCGCTCCTCTCTATCTGCYTCCGCCTGTTTCCATGGCAGGCTTTTGTCGCCTGCCATGATCTCCTCCCATGTCCTAAACTCCCTGCTCTCCCGTGCCCAGGATCCCTTCTCCTCCTGGCCACGCTGCTTGGTCCTTTTGTGGTGGGTTCTTCTGTCACGATCATCATGGGAAGAAGTGGACCAAAGCGCAGCGTGGTACGTGTCTCATTCTATTTATTTCTTTAATGAACACCGACAACAACAAAACAAATACGAACGTGACGTTCTGCAGAGCAAAATAACAACCAGTGCAAAAATAAGAACCCACAACTGAAAGAGGGAAAAAGGACTGCCTAAGTATGATTCCCAATCAGAGACAACGATAGACAGCTGCCTCTGATTGGGAACCACACTAGGCAAAAAACAAAGAAATAGAAAACATAGAAATAAAGAAACTAGAATGCCCACCCTAGTCACACCCTGGCCTAACCAACATATAGAATAAAAACCTGTATGGCCAGGGCGTGACAGATATATTTTATATTTGAGATTATTCAAAGTAGCCATCCTTTGCCTTGATGACAGCTTTGCACACTCTTGGCATTCTCTCAACCAGCTTCATGAGGTAGTCACCTGGAATGCATTTCAATTAATAGGTGTGCCTTGTTAAAAGTTAATTTGTGGAATTTCTTTCCTTCTTAATGCGTTTGAGCCAATTAGTTGTGTTGTGACAGGTAGGGGTGGTATACAGAAGATAGCACTATTTGGTAAAAGTCCATATTATGGCAAGAACAGCTCAAATAAGCAAAGAGAAACGACAGTCCAGCATTACTTTAAGACATGAAGGTCAGTCAATACAGAACATTAAAAAAATTATCATGCGCTATGATGAAACTGGCTCTCATGAGGACCGCCACAGGAAAGGAAGACCCAAAGTTACCTTTGCTGCTGAGGATAAGTTCATTAGAGTCACCAGCCACAGAAATTGCAGCCCAAATAAAAATAGACACATCAACTGTTCAGAGGAGACTGCGTGAATCAGGCCTTCATGTTTGAATCGCTGCAAAGAAACCACTACTAAAGGATACCAATAATAAGAAGACTTGCTTGGGCCAAAACACAAGGAATTTACAATTAGACCTGTCCTTTGGTCTAATGAGTCCAAATTTGACCGTTTTGGTTCCAACCGCCGTGTCTTTGTGAGACGCGGAGTAGGCGAATTGATGATCTCCGCATGTGTGGTTCCCACCATGAAGGAGGAGGTGTGATGGTGTGGGGGTGCTTTTCTGGTGACACTGTCAATGATGTATTTAGAATTCAAGGCACACATAACCAGCATGGCTACCACAGCATTTTGCAGCAATACACATCCCATCTGGTTTGCGCTTAGTGGGACTATCATTTGCTTTTCAACAGGACAATGACCCAACACACCTCCAGGCTGTGTAAGGGTTATTTGACCAAGAAGGAGAGTGATGGAGTGCTGCATCAGATGACCTGGCCTCCACAATCACCYGACCTCAACCCAATTGAGATGGTTTGGAATGAGTTGGACCGCAGAGTGAAGGAAAAGCAGCCAACAAGTGCTCAGCATATGTGGGAAATCCTTCAAAGACTGTTGGAAAATCATTCCAGGTTAAGTTGGTTGAGAGAATGCCAAGAATGTGCAAAGCTGTCATGAAGGCAAAGGGTGGCTACTTTGAAGAATCTCAAATATAAAATATATTTGGATTTGTTTTACACTTTTTTTGCTTTCTACATGATACCATATGTGTTATTTCATAGTTTTGATATCTTCACTATTATTCTACAATGTAGAAAATAGTAAAACTAAAGAAAAACCCTTGAATGAGTAGGTGTGTCCAAACCTTTGACTGGTACTGTACATTTATAAAGGAGTCCAATTCATTAATCTGGTCCATGTAAAACAAGATGCTGGGATATGGAATTCTAAAGTAAGAAAATGTGAAATGAAAGAAGGATATGAAATGAAAGATAGAATCCTAAAGGAAGGTATGAATGAGGGTGAGATGGTGCCTTGAGAGAGACTCTTTAGAGAAGCAATCTAACACAGAACCCAAACCGGCCGCGCGCCTGAGTCATCGTGCGCAAATTGATTTTGTCCCCCCACACCACACRCGATCACGACACGCAGGTTAAAATATCAAAACAAACTCTGAACCAATTATATTATTTTGGGGGCGGGACGATGTTTTTAGCCAATTTTCCTGCCTGCATTTTCCAGTGATCCTGTTGAAATGTATTTTGATTCTTCTGATTTCACCGCGATTGAGGAGTGATAACATGGGTAAGTACATGATTGCATATTGTACAATAGTGATGCCAGGACAGGAGTTAATACATTTAATAAATGCAAATTGTTTTACACATTTAGGCACTTTCCTCTCAAAGACCCCATTATGCCAATAATATACATGATGGCAGGCTGGTTACTATAATTAGCCAGTCTCTTTCACCTTACAACCAAACCACTCTGGGATGAGATATGAACAATGCATTTACTGAATAAAAGCCCATGAAATAAGAAACTGTAATAGTATACAACTAAAAATAAACAATACTTTATGCTTTTCTAAACAGCACGGATTAACAGACACCACCTGCTGAAACAGAAGTCGGTCACCCTTGTATTATTGAGGCGCCGACAGGGAAGGAGGAGAAGGTTATGTGTGCCTCCCATAAATGTGCTGAGAAGGGAGCATGGGCAATACTACCACCTTGTCCAGGAGCTGCTCTTGGGACCCTGCCCGACATCACCGATACTTCCGGATGAGTGCAGAAGAGATGGAGACTCTTCTGTMTTTTGTTGGCCCAGACCTCACCAAGCAGACGACCAACTACAGGRCCCCAATAGAGCCTAAGCAAAGACTAGCTGTCACTCTAAGGTTAGTTATTGGAAAAAGTTGTATTGTGTAAGCAGGTGCATGGATGTAAAGAAACTCCAGCAAACTTGTGATCATGATGCTCCACAGATGTAGGCCTGTGTTYCATTACATCTAGGAAGCAGATTACCAGTTATAGTGTCTTCATTATACTCAAGGTAAGTAAGACACAGTTCTTTGTTTAGTCTTTTTTAAATTATTATTCAAGGTGACATAAACAGTCACAACAAGGCATGGTGCACCTGTTGTAGGTGACATTAACAGTCACAACAAGACATGGTGCACCTGTTGTAGGTGACATTAACAGTCACATCAGGCATGGTGCAACTGTTGTAGGTGACATTCACAGTCACAACAAGACATGGTGCACCTGTTGTGGTGACATTAACAGTCAAAGGACATGGTGCAACCTGTTGTAGGTGACATTAACAGTCACACAAGGATGGTGCACCTGTTGTAGGGGATTAACAGTCCACACAAGGCATGGTGCAGCCTGTTGTAGGTGACTAAACAGTCACATCGGCATGTGCACCTGTGTAGGTGACATGTACCAGTCACATCAAGGCATGGTGCACCTGTTTGTAGTGACTATTAACAGTCACATCAAGGCAATGGTGCACCTGTTGGTGGTGACATTAACGAGTCACGATCAAGACATGGTGCACTGCTGTTGTAGGTGACATTAACAGTCACCAAACGACATGGTGCACCTGTTGTAGGTTGACTTAACAGTCACATCAAGGACATGGTGCACCTGTTGTAGGTGACATTAAACAGTGTCACAACAGACATGGGTGCACCTGTTGTAGGTGGACATTAACAGTCACATCACGGCATGGTGCACCTGTTTGTAGGTGACATTAACAGTCAACAACAAAGACATTGGTGCACCTGTTGTGAGGTGACATTAACAGTCACATCAAGGCATGGTGCACCTGTTGTAGGTGGACATTACAGTCACATCAAGGCATGGTGCACTGTTGAGGTGACATAACGAGTCACACTCAAGGCATGGTGCACCTGTTGTGTGTATTAACGTTACATCAAGGCATTGTGCACCTGTTGTAGGGTGACATAAACGTCACATCAAGGCATGGTGGCACCTGTTGTAGGTGACATAATCACAGTTACATCAAGGCATGGGCGCACTGTTGTAGGCTGACATTAACAGTCGAATCAAGTGCAGTTTATGTTCAATAATACGGCATATCCCTCCAATAACATATCCACTGAATAGCAAGAAGCTATTAAAAAAGTTAATGCAGGTGCATTGCACTGCAACAACAAAGTGGCAAATGGTGCTACATAAATGTTTCCTTTTTAAAACACTAAAACAGCACTGGGCCTAAGTATGGTCAGGGCTGGGTTCTGCTTTTCGGAGGTGATTATTGATGTGGACTGGGAGTCTCTGTCCTAGCTCTCTTGAGAGAATGTACTGAATGTACTATCATCCCAGCTATATGTTGGAGACCTAGGTTCTGGTGAGTATTGATCCCTGGGCTCATCGTACATGATTTGGCTGCAGTCCACCTCTTCCGTGCGGAGTACTTGCGGGCCGTGGTGTTGCCTGCTGGTCATCCCAGTTATGTGTTGGAGACCTAGATCCTGGTGAGTATTGATGCCTGGGCTGGCCGTACATCATAGGCCGCAGTCCAGCTCTTCCATGTGGAGCATCAAAGAGCCATTGTGGTGGTGGAGGTGGTAGCAGAGGTGTTGCCTACTGGTCATCCCAGTTTACAATCAATGACAGTAGTTGCACTTTCAGACGTCCCTTGTTTCTTCCTATTTTCTTCAGCTCTGGCACAAGGCTGAGCAACAAATGCCTCATCCTCATCCTCTGAGGTAACAGCAGAAGGGATTGGCTCCCTGACAAATGCAAGCAGCTCTTCATCCACATCTTGATAGTTGACTTTCTGTTTTTCTTTTTCTTGGCTGCCAGTCTTGAGCTGTGCCTGTAGTGGTTGGTCTTGACTGTTGTTCAGGCATCTGAAGCGCAGGGTCATGGCTCAGGGACACCACGTCGTGTTCAGCGTCATCGGGCTCCATCGGTTGTGGCTGAGGTTGCCTCTTGAGCTGAAAAAAGGTCAACATAAATGAAAAGCTAAACGTGTTTTAAGTAAACTTTAGAAATCTCAGCTCGGGCTCAATTAATCATATTTCTGAAATCTAGGCCACAATGTCTAATAGTGCTAGTTTTCATCATTCCTCTGTAATAAGAGGCTGATTCATAATCTATAGGCCTATATAATCTCTCATTCAGAAATGGGATACCAGCTGACATGAACCAATCACGTAGTGACTTAGCAGGTAGAAAATAAAGCCAGCAATACTGCAATTTGTTGAGATTTAAAATTCTGTGCAATAAATTCAAATGTATATTATAACTTACCTTCTTGGCTGGACGTAAGGTATCAAGAATGATAATATTTTTTATATTTTTATGTATTTCCATTCTTTCTGATTGGTTCCCCCAGAACCACTGGGCTAGGCCTTCCGTAGGTGCCTTACAAAAGTGTCACGGAGGGACTTCCATCTGGTTTTGCACAATTCAACTTCTGTGAAGAGTAAAATACAATTTTGATTGTTATCCAATAACAAAACATTTATTTTGTCATTACAGGTATTTGGCATCTGGAGACTCTATTTGCAGCCTGGCCTTCACCTATCGTCTTGGATTCGAGACAGTGTCGCAGTGCATTATGGAGACCCGTGAGGCCATAGAGAGAAAGATGCCGGCGATCCATCTGCCACGACCCACTGAGGTAACCTGGAAACAAACTTCTCAAGAGTTTCATGAATAAATGGGACTTTCCCAATTGTTTGGGATCGGTTGATGGAAAACATATTATGATCACCAAACTCAGGGAGCAGTTTTTTTAATTATAAAGGAACCTTCTCTGTGGTGATACTCGCCCTTGTGGATGCCAATTACCGCTTCACAGCTATTCAAGTGAGAGATTTTGGGAGAAACAGTGACGGAGGAGTCTATGCCAACTCCCCACTTGGAAGGGCAATGGCATCAAAAACSCTGCAGGTGCCCCAAGATGCCTTTCTGCCTGGGGGTGAAGATTTAGGAAAGATACCATACACAATGGTAAGGGATGCTGCCTACCTGATGAGGCCATATGCCGGGCATAACATCAGCTACGAGAAAGAAATCTTCAACTATGGTCTCTGTCGAGCTAGAATGACAGTGGAGAAGGCATTCGGGATCCTTGCGGCCAGATGTAGGATCCTCTACCAAAAAATAAACCTATTGCCAAGCAAGGTTGATACCCTAGTGGTTGCAATGTGCATCCTCCACAACTTCCTCACAAAGCCTTGTGATGTGGAGATGTGGCTACAGCAGGGTGGGGCAGGGATGAGGCGAGGCATGAGAGGCATAGCCATCAAGGCCAACAGAGCCAGGAGGCAGTTTCTGTCAGGGAAAAGTTTACTAAGTATTTCACCTCTGTGGAAGGCAGAATTGACTTCCAGGACAGAATGGTTGTAGCTAGGCATACTTAGATGCACTGTGTGAGTGGGTATGCGTGTAGTATATCAACATGGGACAGTAAGTTCAACTTTGACATCTTCATTTGTTTTGTGTATTCATTCTACACTTTAAAACTATTGTACAATTCCACCATTATTTCAACAACNTGGGACAGTAAGTTCAACTTTGACATCTTCATTTGTTTTGTGTATTCATTCTACACTTTAAAACTATTGTACAATTCCACCATTATTTCAACAACGAACAAAAAATAAACATGAACATTTGAAAAATATTTTCAACAACACAAAAATCTCACATGACTGTTGGCTTCAGAGGATTTCTGTATTTAAAAAAAAAAAAAAAGCATAAAGCACACATGGCTTTTACATTCAGCTAACGCTAGCTAGTTCGTTTTATACCGAGGATGAACGATGGGTTGTTATACCTCACCTGAAATGCACTTGGTCTTTGCAATCTCTCTCCAGAACGCATCTTTTTAGTTGGATCCTTGTAGAATTTTGAAGACGGGTCTTCTAAAAGTGAGCACTTCTCTACTTCAATGATAAATCTCCCCTCGTCCATCTTTCAAGCACCCACGTTGGCTTTTGTTTACACTTTTGTTTACAGGAAGTAGGGTTTGTTGTGAGAACCAATGAATCGATGGGAGGCGGAACTTCCAGACTTGATATGGCGGTTAGCAACCAATTTAAGGTGCATTCCGCCACCAACTGGACTGGAGTGTGTACCTTGCAGTTCGTCTTTCAGTCACCCACGTGGGTATAACCAATGAGGAGATGGCATGTGGGTACCAGCTTCTATAAACCAATGAGGAGATGGGAGAGGCAGGACTTTCAGCGCGATCTGCGTCAGAAATAGGAATGACTTCTATTTTAGCCCTCGGTAACGCAGACGCTCGTTGGCACGCGCGAGCAGTGTGGGTGCAATAATTGAATAACATGGATTTCTAAATTTATTTTGCGACGCTCGCGCACGCGACGTGTCCAGTCTGATCAGCATGTAACAGCACAGGATAACATGTGTTTACCCAAACAACATGCATAAAAAAAACTTCACTAAGTGGCCTGCTGGAGCATGTGTTATCACTGATAGGATCGGATTTTCCCATTAAAGTCTTACCTTAACATTAGAATTATTCCACAGTACTTACGAAGGATTCTATGTTTAGGGGAGCTCTTCTGTGTTTAAAGTGACGATAGGGGGGAGAAAAAAAAAAACCTGCATCTAATGACGCACTTAGCTGTTCTACGAGTGGTCTGAGGCCGTCGGTAAATAACCAGCGTTTTCATGTGTAACTTCAGCAACAATGGTTTTGGGAAACAGCACTGAGATTTAATGAGGCTCCTACAAAAGACTCTGACAATGAACTTAACCTTAAGATGCTTTTGGGAAACTGCTTCCAGTTCTGCTGGTGATTACCAGGCCTTGGTGTGAGTGAGTGGGAGGAAGAGAAGAGAGAGAGAGGTTTGGAGTAGGAGTGGGAGAGAGTGAGCAAGAGAAGAGAGAGAGAGGTTGGGAGTGGGAGAAAGAGAGAGAGAGGGCGGGAGTGGGAGACAGAAAGAGAGAGTGAGTGGGCGAGAGAAGAGAGAGAGAGGCGGGGAGAGGAGAAAGAGAGAGTGAGTGGCGAGAGAAGAGAGAGAGAGGCGGGGAGACAGAAAGAGAGAGTGAGTGGGCGAGAGAAGAGAGAGAGAGGGCGGGAGAGGAGAAAGAGAGAGTGAGTGGGCGAGAGAAGAGAGAGAGAGGGCGGGAGTGGGAGACAGAAAGAGAGAGTGAGGGGGCGAGAGAAGAGAGAGAGAGGGCGGAGTGGGAGACAGAAAGAGAGAGTGAGTGGGCGAGAGAAGAGAGAGAGAGGGCGGGAGTGAGCGGAGAGAGAAGAGGTTTTGATATAGAAGAAGAAAGGAAAGAGAGAGTATGAGGACTGCAGGTGATTTCAACAGCTGATTCAGTATTCCCTTACCTCTCACTGGAGACACAGTCACTAGTAAGCTATATATGTGTGGTTTACTAGTGAGTCAGTTAAGAACAAATTCTTATTTACATTGACGGTCTAGGAACAGTGGGCTAACTGCCTTGTTCAGGGGCAGAACAACAGATTTTTACCTTGTCACTTGTTACCTTGGAGATTCGATCTCTCAACCTTCTGATTTACCGGCCCAACGCTCTAACCACTAGGCTACCTGCCATGTGTGTGTGTGTGTGTGTATGTGTGTGTGTGTGTGTGTGTGTGTGTGTGTGTGCGCTGTGTGTGTGTGTGTCTGTGCGTGTGCAAGAGATTTTGCAGACAGTATTAAGTAAATTCGACAGCGAATCTGTCTCAGCTGGTCTGTAGTCCTGAATTACAATGAGCACCTGGGCAAAGTTCACAACGTGTTATTTCCAGATGGGAGGAAAATACATTAAAACATTTTCTTTTTTAAATGATTTGAGAGTGCATCCGACTTCTTATGTTCACCTTTTGAAAACGTGCAAACTCTGTCCCCGTCTGTCTGGCCGCCTGCCAGACTGGTCTGCCTGTCTTCATTCCAGGTTGTGTTAGAATGAAGCACTAAAGCACAAAGGGGTGTGGTATATGGCCAATGTACCATGGCTAAGGGCTGTTCTTAGGCAAGACACAACGTGGAGTGCCTGGATACAGCCCTTAGCCGTGGTATATTGGCCATGTATATTGGCCACAAACCCCAGAGGTGCCTTATTGCTATTACAAACTGGATACCAACGTAATTAGAGCAGTAAAAACAAATGTTTTGTCAGCCAATCAGAATTCAGGGCTCCAACCACCCAGTTTATAATTATATGGCTACACTAAGTATACAAAAAATTAAGAACACCTGCTCTTTCCATGAYATAGACTGACCAGGTGAAAGCTATGATCCCTTATTGGTATTGATGTCCACTTGAATCAGTGGAGGGGAGGAGACAGGTTAAAGAAGGATTTTCTAAGCCTTGAGACAATTGAGACATGGGTTGTGTATGTGTGCCATTCAGAGGGTGAATGGGCAAGACAAAATATTTAAGAGCCTTTGAAAAGGGTAGTAGGTGCCAGGCGCACAGGTTTGTGTGAGTCAAGAACTGCAACGCTGCAGTATATTTCACGCTCAGCAGTTTCCTGTGTGTAACAAGAATGGTCACCCACCCAAAGGACATCCAATCCAGCCAACTTGACACAACTGTGGGAAGCATTGGAGTCGACATGGGCCAGCATCCCTGTGGAACGCTTTCGACACCTTGTAGAGTTTCATGCTCCGATGAATTGAGGCTGTTCTGAGGGCAAAAGGGGAGAGTGAAACTCAATATTAGGAAGGTGTTCTTAATGTTTTGTATACTCAGTGTACGTCTGACAGGTCACAACGTTTTGTACCTGAACAACAACAACAAAAGGAGGGATTTTGCTGTTGTGATTACTTTCATTATCATGTTTTTAAGATGGGCTATGTGTGTGTGTGTGTGTGTGTGTGTGTACATCGTTATCTGGTTGCCACAGATCCAATTAGACTGTGAGAAAATGGTGCCATGCTGTTGAGGTTTAACCGTCATTGTCACGTTCTGACCTTTATTTCCTTTGTTTTGTCTTTATTTAGTATGGTCAGGGCGTGAGTTGGGGTGGGCAGTCTATGTTTGTATTTCTATGTTTTCCTATTTCTGTGTTTGGCCTGATATGGTTCTCAATCAGAGGCAGGTGTTTTGTGTTGCCTCTGATTGGGAACCATATTTAGGTAGCCTGTTTTGTGTTGGGTTTTGTGGGTGGTTGTCTTCAGTCTTTGTGTGTCTGCACCAGACAGAACTGTTTCGGTTTTTCACATTTGTTGTTTTTTGTATTTTGAGTGTTCACTTTGATTAAACAAGATGAACAATTACCACGCTGCACATTGGTCCTCCGATCCTTCTAATTTCTCCTCCTCAGACGAAAGCCGTTACAGTCATTCTGACTATGGGACATGGTAGTGTTGATGTAGGAATGAAATTTAAAGACAAGTGGTCCATAACGTTTTCGTAAAAGACAGCAAAAGTTTGTCATGTGCCTTTGCAAAGTTTTCAGACCACTTGACTTATCCAAATTGTGTGTAAATTTATGAGAAAGAAAACAACAATTGAATCAATTTTAGAATAAGGCTGTAACTTAACATTTTTGTTTTACGATACAGCCTTATTCAAAAATGTATAAAATATGTTTGTTTTTGCTCATCAATCTACACACAATACCCATTAATGACAAAGCAAAAACAGAGATGTTTGATCGGGTTCAAGTCCGGGCTCTGGCTGGGCCACTCAAGGACATTCAGAGACTTGTCACGGAGCCACTGCTGCGTTATCTTGGCTGTATGCTTAGGGTCTTTGTCCTGTTGGAAGGTGAACTTTCGCCCCAGTCTGAGGTCCTGAGAGCTCTGGAGCAGGTTTTCATCAAGGATCTCTCTGTACTTTGCTCCGTTCATCTTTCCCTTGATCTTGACTAGTCTCCCTGTCCCTGCTGCTGAAAAACATCCTCACAGCATGATGCTGCCACCACCATGCTTCACCGTAGGGAGGTGCCAGGTTTCCTCCAGACGTGACGCTTGGCATTCAGGCCAAAGAGTTCAATCTTGGTTTCATCAGACCAGAGAATCTTGTTTCTCATAGTCAGAGTCCTTTACGTGCCTTTTGGCAAACTCCAAGCGGGCTGTTGTGTGCTTTTTACTGAGGAGTGGCTTCCATCTGGCCACTCTACCATGAAGGCCTGATTGGTGGAGTGCTGCAGAGATGGTTGTCCATCTGGAAGCTTCTCCCATCTCCACAGAGGAACTCTAGAGCTCTGTCAGAGTGACCACCGGGTTCTTGGTCCCTGACCAAGGCTCTTCTCCCCCAATTCTTTGGCCGGGTGGCCAGCTTTCTTGGGGGTTCCAAACTTCTTCCGTTTAAGAACGATGGAGGCTGCTGTGTTCTTGGGGACTTTCAATGCTGCAGAAATGTTTTGGTACCCTTCCCCAGATCTATGCCTCGAAACAATCCTGTCTCAGCTCTACAGACAATTCCTTCAACCTCATGGCTTGGTTTTTGCTCTGACATGCACTGTCAACTGTGGGACSTTATATAGACAGGTGTGTGCCTTTCCAAATCATGTCCAATCAATGTAATATACCACAGGTGGACTCCAATCAAGTTGTAGAAACATCTCAAGGATGATCAATGTAAACAGGATCTGAGCTCAATTTCGAGTCGCATAGCAAAGGTTCTGAATACTTATGTAAATAAGGTATTTCTGTTTTTTATTTATATAACTGTTTTCAGTTTGTCATTATGGGGTATTGTGATGTCATTATGGGGTATTGTGTGTAGTTTGCTGAGGATTTTTTAATTTATTTAATCTATTTTAGAATAAAGCTGTATTGTAACAAAATATGGAAAAAGTCAAGGGGTCTGAATACTTTCTGAAGGCACTGTATATGCTATACCTAGATGCCATCTTCTGCCATTGTGTCCTTGAGCAAAACACGTAACCCCTACACTGCTCCAGGGGCCTTGCACTCCAGTATAAAGTACAAATAAGGAGGTTGTTCTGGTCATGTCACTGTGACTTGTAGCAGAGTTGAGGTGAATGACAGAGTTGAGGTGAATGACAGAGTTGAGGTGAATGACAGAGTTGAGGTGAATGACAGAGTTGAGGTGAATGACAGAGGGTCTTTGTCCTGTTGAAGGTGAACTTTCGCCCCAGTCTGAGGTCCTGAGAGCTCTGGAGCAGGTTTTCATCAAGATCTCTCTGTACTTTGCTCCGTTCATCTTTCCCTTGATCTTGACTAGTTCCCTGTCCCTGCTGCTGAAAAACATCCTCACAGCATGATGCTGCCACACCATGCTTCACCGTAGGGAGGTGCCAGGTTCCTCCAGACGTGACGCTTGGCATTCAGCGCCAAAGAGTTCAATCTTGGTTTCATCAGACCAGAGAATCTTGTTTTCATAGTCAGAGTCCTTTACGTGCCTTTTGGCAAACTCCAAGCGGGCTGTCGTGTGCTTTTTACTGAGGAGTGGCTTCCATCTGGCCACTCTACCATGAAGGCTGATTGGTGGAGTGCTGCAGAGATGGTTGTCCATCTGGAAGCTTCTCCCATCTCCACAGAGGAACTCTAGAGCTCTGTCAGAGTGACCACCGGTTCTTGTCACCTCCCTGACCAAGGCCCTTCTCCCCCAATTCTTTGGCCGGGTGCAGCTTTAGGAGAGTCTTGGGGGTTCCAAACTTCTTCATTTAGAACGATGGAGGCTGCTGTGTTCTTGGGGACTTTCAATTCTGCAGAAATGTTTTGTACCCGTCCCAGATCTATGCCTCGAAACAATCCTGTCTCAGCTCTACAGACAATTCCTTCAACCTCATGGCTTGGTTTTGCTCTGACATGCACTGTCAACTGTCGGGACCTTATATGACAGGTGTGTGCCTTTCCAAATCATGTCCAATCAATGTAATATACCACAGGTGGACTCCAATCAAGTTGTAAAAACATCTCAAGGATGATCAATGTAAACAGGATCTGAGCTCAATTTCGAGTCGCATAGCAAAGGTTCTGAATACTTATGTAAATAAGGTATTTCTGTTTTTTAATTTATATAACTGTTTTCAGTTTGTCATTATGGGGTATTGTGATGTCATTATGGGTATTGTGTGTAGTTTGCTGAGGATTTTTTAATTTATTTAATCTATTTAGAATAAAGCTGTATTGTAACAAAATATGGAAAAAGTCAAGGGGTCTGAATACTTTCTGAAGCACTGTATTTGCTAATAACTAGATGCCATCTTCTGCCATTGTGGTCCTTGAGCAAAACACGTAACCCCTACACTGCTCCAGGGGCCTTCACTCCAGTATAAAGTACAAATAAGGAGGTTGTTCTGGTCATGTCACTGTGACTTGTAGCAGAGTTGAGGTGAATGACAGAGTTGAAGGTGAATGACAGAGTTGAGGTGAATGACAGAGTTGAGGTGAATGACAAGAGTTGAGGTGAATGACAGAGTTGAGGTGAATGAACAGAAAGGAAGAAGATTAAAAAAAGTGATAGAAACACAGAATTAAGATATCGTGCTTTAGCAGCCGGGAAAGCCTTAAGGAGATATTTACAGAGTCTAACAGAGTGCGCTCTGACAGCAGCACTGTTTGAAACTGTACTGCCAGTTGTCTCTGTCTCCCCGGTTGAAGCACTGCGTGTCATACACCGTCTCTCCTTTCACAAAACACACACTTACAAGTCAAACCGTGGTGGGAAAAAGAGAGGTGAGAGATCAGAGGAACCACAAGGGAGTACAGGAACACACTAAGAGCCTGAGACCTGAGACAAAAGGTAGAGTAGCACCAGAAGATCACGCTGTTAGGACTGTCTAGGTGAGAGGCATCGAGGAACAAGAAAGAGAGGGAGGAGCTTCATGGAGATATGAGGTTGAAGGAGACACCTCTAAAGACAAAGAGGAGTGGAAAAGAGTGAGGGTGGGAGAGAGGGAGGTGGGAGTGGGGGAGGTGGGAAGAGAGTTGGAAGAGAGAGATGGAGACAGAGGGAGGTGGAGACAGAGGGAGGTGGAGACAGAGGGAGGTGGAGGACAGAGGGAGGTGGAAGAGAGAGGGAGGTGGAAGAGAGGAGGAGGTGAGACAGAGGGAGGTGGAGACAGAGGGAGGTGGAAGAGAGAGGGAGGTGGAAGAGAGAGGGAGGTGGAGACAGAGGGAGGTGGAAGAGAGAGGGAGGGGGAGCAGAGGGAGGTGGAGACAGAGAGCGGTGGAGACAGAGGGAGTGGAAGACAGAGGGAGGTGGAGACAGAGCGGTGGAGACAGAGGGGGAAGGAGAGGGAAGGTGGAAGAGAGAGGTGGGAGACGAGATGTGGAAGAGAGAGGGGGTGGAGACAGAGAGAGTGGGAGACAGAGGGAGGTGGAGACAGAGGAGGGAGGTGGAACAGAGAGGGAGGTGGAAGAAGAGCGCGGTGGAGACAGAGAGCGGTGGAGACAGAGGGAGGTGGAGACAGAGAGAGTGGAGACAGAGGGAGGTGGAGACAGAGGGAGGTGGAAGAGAGAGGGTGGAGGACGAGGGAGGTGGAGACAGAGAGCGGTGGAGACAGAGGGAGGTGGAGACAGAGGGAGGTGGAAGAGAGCGGGAGGTGGAGACAGAGAGAGGTGGAGACAGAGGGAGGTGGAGACAGAGCGGTGGAGACAGAGGGAGGTGGAGACAGAGCGGTGGAGACAGAGGGAGGTGGAAGACGAGAGGGAGGGTGGAGAGCAGAGGCGTGGAGACAGAGGGAGGTGGAAGACAGAGAAGATACGGAGAGAAACAGTACGAAGT
>NC_036844.1:36516607-36527469 GCF_002910315.2 Salvelinus sp. IW2-2015
GGCACTGAACATGAAGAGAGCGAACAAAAGAACAGCACATAAAAGAAGGAGAGTAGAGATGGAGAGAGAGAGAGGTCTTGGGTCAGAACACGGAGAATAACAAAAAGACAGAGTGACAAGAAGGACTGAACAAAATGTCCAGGAGCCTGACAAGAAGACAAGAGAGGGAAGAGACGAGATAAGAGAGAAATAGACACACTCTGGTAAATATGTCAGGCATCCAATCCCCCCTCAAAGTTGTTAGCAGATCTTCAAGTAAAGACAAGAGTGAAGACCAACGAGACACAGACATAGTGTCTCAACACGACAACAAGCAGCACATATGTTTCTCTGGACTATGTTCGCATATYCAGAAGACATTACAAAAATAACAGATATTAGACAGAAAGTTCAAATATCTTCTGAGGTCAGGATGTATGTCTGTCTCTGGCTGCTTCAGTGGGTATCTCATCTATAGTGATCCTCTTTGTCTGTTTGTCTGCCAGCTTGTTTTTCTGCCTGCCTGTCTGTCTGTCTGCCAGCCATTCTGCTTGTTTTTCTGCCTGTCTGTCTGCCTGGCCTCAATCACTTATTAGAGAGAGAAACAAAGAGAGAGATTGAAAGATGGGGGATCCTTGATGTTAAAGACAGACATCATGAAACAGCTATATTATAGCATCTCTGCTGTAAAGCAACATTACAGTATTAAGCTGGCAACTTTGGATAATGCTGGCAATGTAGTAAAATTCTCCCTGAAATCTAAATGTAAGAAAAATAACACATTTGTACATAACATACAATTATTCTAATTGGTTACAACATTAACAACAAATTAACAACATACAGTGCATTCGGAAAGTATTCAGACCCTTTGACTTTTTCCATATTTTGTTACGTTATAGCCTTATTCTAAAATTGATTAAATCGTTCCCCCCCCCCATCAACCTACACATAATACCCCATAATGACAGTAAAAACTTTTTTAGAAACGTATATAAAAAAAACAAAAATTTCACATAAGTATTCAGACCCTTTACTCAGTACTTTGTTGAAGCACCTTTGACAGCGATTACAGCCTCGAGTCTTCTTGGGTATGTCGCTACAAGCTTGGAACACCTGTATTTGGGGAGTTTCTCCCATTCTTCTCTGCAGATCGTCTCAAGCTCTGTCAGGTTGGATGGGGAGCGTCGCTGTACAGCTATTTTCAGGTCTCTCCAGAGATGTTTGATCGGGTTCAAGTCCAGGCTCTGGCTGCGCCACTCAAGGACATTCAGAGACTTGTCCCGAAGTCACTCCTGCGTTGTCTTGGCTGTGTGCTTAGGGTCGTTGTCCTGTTGGAAGGTGAACCTTCGCCCCATTCTGAGGTCCTGAGCGCTCTGGAGCTGGTTTTCATCAAGGATCTCTCTGTACTTTGCTCCGTTCATCTTTCCATCGATCCTGATTAGTCTCCCAGTCCCTGCCGCTGAAAAACATCCTTACAGCATGATGCTGCCACCACCATGTTTCACCGTAGGGATGGTGCCAGGCCAAAGAGTTCAATCTTGGTTTCATCAGACCAGAGAATTTTGTTTCTCATGGTCTGAGAGTTGTTTAGGTGCCTTTTGGAAAACTCCAAGCGGGCTGACATGTGCCTTTTACTGAGGAGTGGCTTCCGCCTGGCCAATCTACCATAAAGGCCTGATTGATGGAGTGCTGCAGAGATGGTTGTCCTTCTGGAAGGTTCTCGCATATCCACAGAGGAACTCTAGAGCTCTGTCAGAGTGACCATCGGGGTCTTGGTCACCTCCCTGACCAAGGCCCTTCTACAACAAAAAAAACATCTCAAGGATGATCATTGGAAACTGGATGTACCTGTTGTGCCTCATCTCTCACAAAAGCTTTCCAGAACTTGCAAACTGCTTTTTATACTGTTCAACATACCTTGTGTCAATTGAAGTACTGACAAAACTAAACTAATGGTGTTTTCTAAAGCAAGAAATAGACCTCTGAACCTTTCACCTATTACTACCTGTCAGGGCAAKGAGATTGAGGTTGTAACCTCGTATAAATATTTTGGAATTTCAATTGATGACAGCCTCTCTTTTAAATTGCATATTCAACAACTTCCCAAAAAATTGAAGCTGAAGTTGGGATTTTATTTTAGGAATAAGGCCTTTTTTTATTTTGAAGCCAGAAGGAGGCTAGTATTAGCTACATTTATGCATATACTAGACTATGGTGATATTTTATATATGAATGCTTCCGCTCAGTGTTTGAGATCAATTTCCACCCTTTACCATGGAGTATTGAGATGTATTTTAAACTGCAAAACCCTTACGCACCACTGCACTTTATATACCAGGGTTGGCTGGCCTTCTCTAGTCACTCGTAGGCTCAGTCACTGGTATACTTTAATTTACAAAGCCATTTTGGGTTTATTACCATTTTATTTGGGAATTTTTATTCTTCAGAAATGTGGTGGGTACTCTYTTCATTCGCWGGACTTTATCCTGCTAACTGTTCCAAATGTCCGAACTGAATTTGGTAACCTGGCTTTTATGTGCTCTGAGCCATCGGCTTTGGAGTGGTGTTTTTAAATCATTGATGAAAGATTTTGAGGCTGATTCCTTGACCTGTCAATGTTGTTAATKTGCTGTTTCAWGATTCCGTWATACTCCTGTGATTTCTATGTTTGTTASTAGATTACTTGTAGTTTTTCATGTTGTCTGTCTGTAATTATTCTAACGCTCGTCTTTATGTGGAAGAGAGGAGGACCAAGGCGCAGCGTGGTGAATGTTCATGATGTTGAATTTTAATTATCCAACGAAACAGAACACTGACAAAATACAAAATAACAAAACGACGTGAACAGACCTGAACTTGAGAACATAAAACATGAACGCACAAACAGGAACAAACGAACGAACGAAACGAAACAGTACCGTGTGGCGAACAAACACAGACACAGCAACAATCACCCACAAACAGTGAGAACAGCCTACCTTAATATGGTTCTCAATCAGAGGAAACGTAAAACACCTGCCCCTGATTGAGAACCATATCAGGCTAATACAATGAACCCAACATAGAAACACATAACATAGAATGCCCACCCAGCTCACGTCCTGACCAACTAAACAAGGCTAAACAAAGGAAATAAGGTCAGGAACGTGACAATTATGTAATGACTTGGTGCTGCCTATCTTGGCCAGGACGCTCTTGAAAAARAGATTTCAAATCTGTGAGCCCTTCCTGGTTAAATAAAAGTTAAATAAACCTGAGCTCAATTTCAAGTCTCATAGCAAATGGTCTGAATAGTAAATTTGCCAAAATTTCAAAAAACTTGTTTTCACTTTGTCATTATGGGGTATTGTCTGTAGATTCACTTAGATTTAACGTAATTTAGGCAGACGCTTATCCAGAAGCACAATCTGGAACCAATTGGAGACCGGCGAGGTGGAGTCCGGTGTCCTCCGTTACCATGACGCCGCTCCACCTTTCGGCGTCGTAAACTTGATGAGGAAAACTTTATTTAATACATTTAGAATAAGGTTGTTAACGTAACAAAATGGAAAATAGGGAAGCGGGTTGAATACTTTGCCGAATGCACTGTTAATTACAATAGAATAGAATCAAGCAGTGTAACACATACAGTGGGGAGAACAAGGATTTGATACATACATGTCGATTTTGCAGGTTTTCCGTGCTTACAAAGCATTAGAGGTCGTGTAATCTTTATCATAAGGTACACTTCCAACCTGTGAGAAATGTGAGAAAATAGCATTGTATGATTTTTTAAAGCTAATTAATTTTGCATTTTATTGGCATGACATAAGTTTATCACCTAACCAAATCCAGTAAGAATTCCGGCTTCTCGACGAGCCTGTTAGTTTTTCTTTAAGAAGTCCCTTCCTGTTCTCGCACTCATTACCTGTATTAACTGCACGCTGTTTGAATCGTTACCTGTATAAAATGATACCTGCTCGCACCGAAGCATCAATCAAAACAGACTTCGCAACCTTCCACAATGCGCAAGACCAGAGAGCTGGTGTAGAACAATCAGGAAAATTGTAGACCTGCGACAGGCTGGGATGGGCTACCGGACAATAGCCAGCAGCTTGTGAAAGGGCAAACAACTGTTGCGCGCTGCAATTATGTAGACATGGAAGAAGTTCAAGATGACGTTCCAATCACCCTCGGGTTCTGGGGCTCCATGCAAGATTTCACCTCGTGGGGCATCAATGATCAAGAGGAAGTGGAGGGATCAGCCCAAACTACACGGCAGGACCTGGTTCATGACGCTGAAAGAGCTTGGGACCACAGTCTCAAAGAAAACCCCCCCATTAGTAACCACTACGCCGTCATGATTAAATCCTGCGCCACGCAAGGTCCCCCTGCTCAAGGCCAGCAACATGTCCAGGCCCATTCTGAAGTTGCCAATGACCCATCTGGATGATCCAGAGAAGAATGGGAGAAGGTCATGTGCGTCTGAAGACAAAATAGAGCTTTTTGCGTCTAAACTCCCACTCGCCGTCGTTTGAGGAAGAAGAAGGATGACGTACCCCAAGACACCATCCCAACCGTGAAGCATGGGGAGGCTGGAAACATCCATTCTTTGGGGATGCTTTTCTGCAAAGGGGATAGAACGATGCACCGTATGAGGGGAGGATGATGGGGCATGTATCGCCAGATCTTGGCCAACAACCTCCTTCCCTCAGTAAGAGCATTGCGAAGAATGGGTCGTGGCATGGTCTTCCAGCATGACAACAAACGCGAAACACACAGCCGGGCATAAGGAGTGGCTCCGTAAGAAGCATCTCAAGGTCTGGAGTGGCGGCGATAGCCAGTCTCAGACCGACGCAATGAAAATCTTGGAGGGAGCTTGACAGTCGATTATTGGCCCAGTGACAGCCCCGAAACCTGAATAGAAGATCTGGAGAAGCGTCTGTATGGAGGAGTGGCCAAAATCCTGCTGCAGTGTGTGCAAACTGGTCAGAACTACAGGAAACGTTGATTGCTGTAATTAGGCAAACAAAGTGTTCGTGTACCACAATGTTAAGTTTCTGGCTTTTCTACTGTACTCAATACTTATGTCATGCCCAATAAAAATGCAAATTAATTACTTAAAAATAGTACAATCAGATTTTCTTGGATTTTGTTATAGATTTCGTGTTCTCTCACGTTGAAGTTACCTATGAAGAATTAAGCTAACTTTTAGTAACCATGAACGCACGTCGTATTCAATTTGTTCCATGTATGTTCAATTGCTCCTGAAAATGCAAATCCTGCTTGGACGAAAATCAATTGTTCCTTCCGCCCTATACAAATGCTGTGAGGGATGTGGGGAAGAGAAGAACAAAACGAGAGAGGACGATAGGGACGTTAAATATTGCGAGATCGGCGTACCAATCTAGATCTATCAAATCAGGGGCGACTCTGTTCAGATAAGGGGTTCAGAGGCAGTGAGAACAACATGGGACAGTTTAGCAGAAGAGCATCAGAGAGAGAATTCACCGCAGCTTCAGTGCTCTCCTCACAGGAGCATTCGCGTTAAGAAGCACTCAGCAGTTTCTGATTTGTCACCTTTGCACTTAAGCAAGCACCACTACTTAGAAAAGAAAGAATAGAAGAGAGACAAGAGGGGCTCGCCGTGCGCAGGGCTAAAGCAAACACTGCATTGCATGCAGTGGTGCTAGAGGTTACTACGACCCTGTTTCATATCCGGGTGCCACAACCGCCGTGGTCGGAAGTCCGCATAGGACGCGCGAACAATTGGCCCATGCGTCGTCCGGGTTAGGGGAGGGTTTCCCGGGTGGGCTTTACTTGCTCACCGCGGCTCTAGGCGAGTTTTTTCCTTGTTTTTTGTTTTTTTCCGTGCGGGCGCGGGTGCCTGCGGGCTTGACCCGGTGTCAAGTTTGAAGCGTGTTTCCTCTGACACATTGGTGCAGCTGGCTTCGCGGATTAAGCTGGGGGTGTTTAAGGAGCGCGTTAGGCGTCATGGTAACGGAGACGCGTGACTCCCCTTCGCGTCCTCCGCGAGCCCATTGGGAAGTGCGAGAAGGGCGCATGCTTGGGGGGAAAAATATAGCATGAGAGACAGAGAGCACCAGGCGTGTTAGACTCTGTGGCGTACAAAAGAACAGGGGATATAAGACATAGAAGCTGATGTATGTCAGTACTTACCGCCACTAGAGGTCTTCATTTCAAACTCAGTGTGCCTTGGAAAAATGGCTCAAGGTAGGGTTGAGCACAACTGGTTCCTTGGGCACTTGTCATACACTTTGTCCATTTCAGAACGTAGACTTTTAAACTCTAAACCAGTTTCCTTAGTACAAATATAGAGAGAGAGAGAGAGAGAGAGACTTAATTGCTCAAAGGACTGGAGACTGTCTGAGCAAACCAGCAAAACCCATAGCATATTTCAAATGGATCCAGTCATTCCATTGAGAGGCGTGAGAGGAGACGAGAGGAGGCTGAAGAGAGAGAGAAAAGAGAACAAGAGAAGATACGCACATCGTGGAGAGAGACGACACAGGCAGCGTCTCAAAATACTATAATTGACTCCCAGGGGAGGGGGGTCCGATTTGATAGGGAGACAGAATATAACTGACCAGTGCTCCATCTCAATATCCACACGTATTCCCTATAAATGCATTACTTTTGAATAGGGTCTAGTGCACTATATATGGAATAGGGCTGTCCAGTGTGGGACTCACATTTAGTAGTCTAGTACGGCAGACAGATGGGAACTGCACAAAGATAATCTACCAATCAGCCCGTTTAGAAAATTATGCTGTATTTAGCAGACGACCGGCAGAAAGAATAGCAGAGTCAGACTAAGATTAGCTCCAAGAGTTTTGTAAAGGCTCATTATTGTATATTTGTAAAGGCTCCTTTTGTAGGTTTTGTAAAGCTCCATTATGGTATTTGTAAGAGCTCATTATTGTAGTTTGTAAAGCTCCATTATTCTAGGTTTTGTAAAGCTCCATTATTCTAGTTTTGTAAAGCTCATTATTCCTAGTTTAAAGCCCATAGTAGCAGACTTCCATTAGCTAGTGCTTTAATCTTAAGTGGAAAAGCGACCGTCTGAGAAGTTGAATAAATTCAGCTCTACTTTTCCTTCAGCAGAGTTATAAAGGACTGTGGCACTAGGTAATTAGAAATAATCAGGTTTTTTAATAGTAGGTTATGATTCGACTAATCTGGACATTTACTCAATTACGACCAGATTATTGTCAATGTAAGTAATAGACATAATTCAACAACTGTAAACTTCAATGGCAAGATAATGGCTGAGTCAAAATTCAAAAAGGCATTCACCATCGAGGCTAGTATCACTGCTCTTTATAAACTCTGACTGTCACCGTGTGTCCCTATCCAGCCTCTAGTCACCAAGCTGCTCGTTATGGTGCCATCACCTTCACCATTGTTACGCAGAACTGCGTGTCATCACCTCACCCAGTAACGTCCATCACTTCCTGATTACTTCCTATATATATCACTCTCCTTTGGTTCCTTCCCCAGGTGTTATTGTTTCTGTTCCTTCGTCATGTCTGGCAGTTGTTCGTGTTCGCTTATTTGTATATGCTGGGTTTGTTATATTAAAACACTCACTCCGAACTTGCTTCCCAACTCTCAGCGCACATCCGTTACAACGAAGACCTTGAGGCCGATACATAAACTTAATATTTGAATCATTGAATAATAGATGCCTTTCTTTCAATCAGTTTAATTGGAATTTCTGTTTCCTTTACTGAATGACTGCCTTCAATTGATATGACCCCAACCCTGACCGAGTCTGATGTGGAGCTGGTGATCCTGTAAAGATCTTCATCTGGAGAAAGAGAGGAGCGACCAAAGGTGCAGCTTGGTTAAGTGTTCATGAAAACGTTAATAAACAACTGAACACTGAAATACAAAACAATAAAGCTGAACGAACGAAAACGAAACAGTTCGGCGTGTGGAAACACACAGACACGGAGAGACAAACCACCCAACAAAACACAACAGAAAACAGGCTACCTAAAAATGTTCCCAATCAGAGACAATGACTAACACCTGCCATCGATTGGAAACGCATATCAGCGCAAACGAAAAACCCAACATAGAAAGCAAACATAGATAACACCACCAAACTCACGCCCTGACCAATACTAAAAGCAAGAAAATACAAAAGAAGCTAAGGTCAGACGTGACCAGATCCAGAAATATTACTTGAATCAGTTATCCCAACGTATTATTCTGTCTCTAATAATGGATAACTGAATATTAAATATGAAGCAAAATTATTAAAACGCAACACGCAAAATGTCAAACGTTTTACTGAGTTTCGAGGTCCATATATGGAAAATCTGTCATTTAAATACATTCCATTAGTGCCCTTAATCTATGATTTCAATCAACTGGAAATATAGATATGCATCTGTTGTCACAATACCTTCAAAAAAAGTAGGGGCGTGATCGAGAAAACCAGTCAGTATTGTGTGGACCACCGCCCCATGCAGCGCCAACATCTGCTTTTCATAGAGTTGAAAGCTGTTGATTATGGCCTGTAAATATTTCCCATCCTTCAATGGCTTTGCAAAGTTGACTGGATATTGGCGGGAATTAGAATACGCTATTCGTACACGTCAGGATTTCCGCAAACTCTGTCCTTCGGGCCTCCAGGGGTGCACGTTTTTGTTTTTTCACCCGAACACCCACCAGCTGATTCAAATAATCACAATGGTCAAACTTTGATCATTTGAATCAGCTGTGTAGTTTTCGGCGGAGCAAAAACGCAAACGTGCACCCTCTGGGGTACCGCGGAACCGATTTGGGAAACGTTGGTACACGTCAATCAGAGCGCCGAAACAGAGGAGGCATTCGTGGATGAATGGGACCACAATGGCCTCAGGAGTGACATCACCTGGTTCAAAATCTCTCTCATCATCACTCAATGCCTAGGTTTACCTCCACTGTATTCACAATCCTACCATCACCTCTGTCTGATTATGCTTTGAATCTATTTTATCGCCCCCAAAACGCTGCTCCTTTTACCTCTCTGTTGCCGACGTCCTAACGACAGTCTTATACTTTAGACGTACCCTTATCCTACCTCCTCCTTTGTTCCTCTGTATGTAGCGTTATCCAGGCCCTGCAGTGCCTAGCTCCACTCCTATTCCCAGGCGCCTTCATTTTGTACTTCTGAACCGTAAAAGCCTTTGGTTTTATGCATGTAACATTAGAAGCTCCTCCCCTAAGTGTTGTTTTATTCATGATTTAGGCACACTCTGCAACCGCGGATGTCTAGCCGTGTCTGAATCCTGGCTTAGGAAAGGCCACCCAAACACCCTGAATTTCCATCCGCTAACAACAAACATTTTCAGACGAGATAGAACGGCCAAAGGGGCGGGTTGGCAATTTAACTGGGCAAGCGGGGGGGGGGGGAGAGGGGGGGGAGGGGGGAGGGGGGGGCATAGAACTCTGCAGCTGTCTTACTATTCCGAGTTGTTACCCAAACAATTTGAATTTCACTTTTAAAAATGCACCCTTTCTAGAAACAAGTCTTCACCGTTCGCGCTTGCTATAGACCACTCTTCAGCGCCCCAGCTGTGCCTGGACACCATATGTGAACTGATGTGCCCCCATCTATCGTTAGAGCTCGTCTGCAGGTGACCAAACTGGAGACTGCTAACACCCCGGCCTCCTACAAATCTAAGCTTGAGCTCTCATCTCACACAAATGCATGAACGCTACCAGGTACAACCCCAAAGCCGTAAACACGGGCACCCTCATAATATCTTAATCAACTTGCCCTCCAAATACACCTCTGCTGTTTTCAACAACGATCTACTGCGGCTCATTACCTATGCATCCGTAATGGGTCTGCGGTCAAACGACCTCCCTCATACTGTCAAAGCGCTCCCTAAAACCACTTCAGGGAGGCAGGCCTTTCTAATCGACCTGCCCGGCGTAGACCTGGAAGCATATGTGACCTCATGCCGTCAGTAGAGATGCCGTCTTACTTTTTAAAAGTGCCTTCCTCACCATTACTAATAAGCATGCCCAATCAAGAATGTAGCAACCCAGAGAAAAGTATAGCAGCCCTTGTTCCTCAGACTGACTGCCCTTGACCAGCACAAAACATCCTGTGCATTCTGCCATTAGCATCAAACAGCCCCTGTGACATGTAACGTTTTCAGCGGAAGGAGGACACAATAACACATGCAGTTAGGAAAGCCAAGGCTAGCTTTTTAAGCAGACATTGCTTCCTGTAACACAAACTCAAAAAAAGTTCGGACACCATGTAAAGTCCGGAATAAGAGCACCGCAGGGTCCTTGTAGATGACTGTAACCAGTGGGTTTGGGCGACGAGATTGAAGCGAGGGGCCAGCCAACGAGAGCGTACAACAAAATAAATAAAGGTTAAATAAAAGGTGAAATATAAATAAAAGGGTCTTGTCACAGTATCTCTGTGCATTCAAATGCGATCAGATAAAATGCGATTGTTTGCGTTGTCGCATAGCTTATGCAATTGCAGCGCTGCTCAAACACAGTGACACATTCTGTGGCGTTGTGTGTTGTGTTCAAACTGCACATTTCAGAGTGGCTGTTATTGTCCCCAGGCACAAGGTGCACTGTGTAATGATCATGCTGTTATCAGCTTCTTGCTATGTCAAGAAAGGCAAAGAGAAATTGCTCACTAACAGGAGTAAACACATTTGTGCCGCAACGATTAGAGAAATAAGTTTTTGTGATTATGAAACATTTCAGGATTTTAAATTCAGCTTATGAAGCACTTGAATTACTTTAGATGTGACATCATATTTTTGTTCTGCCCATATCCTACTTTCAATGTTCCAAAAAATGTTCGTCACTACTTTCACCATGCGATGCATAATCATGACTCTCTCAACAACAAC
>NC_036844.1:36527494-36529714 GCF_002910315.2 Salvelinus sp. IW2-2015
TTCACTTTGTCATTATGGGGTATTGTCTGTAGATTGATGAGGAAAACATTTATTTAATACATTTTAGAATAAGGTTGTAACGTAACAAAATGTGGAAAAAAGGTAAGGGGTCTGAATACTTTCCGAATGCACTGTAATTGACAATAGAAATAACAACAGTTAACACATATGTAACCAAATATGTGTGGGATGTGGGGGAGAGAGAGACAAAACGAGAGAGGGAGATGGAGTTAAAATTGGGATTGGGTACAATCCTAGATCTATAATCAGGGGCGACTCTGTTCAGAGTAAGGGGGTTCAGAGGCAGTGAAACAACGGGACAGTTTGAGCAGAAGAGCATCCAGGAGAGAGAAGTCACCGCAGCATCAGGTGTTCCTCATCGGGCTCCGTAACAAGCAACCTCAATTCTGATTGGTCAGCTCTTCTCACCCCGGGGACAAGCAAATAAAAAGAAAGAACAGCAATGAGAGACAGAGAGCACCAGAGCTGTTACTCTGTGGGTAAAAAGACAGGGGATAAGAGACATAGCAAGCTGAGTGTCATGTACAGTACTTACCCCACTAGAGGTCTTCATTCAAACTCAGTGTGCTCTTGGAAAAATGGGTCAAGGTAGGGGTTGAGCACAACTGGCTTCCTCTGGGCCACCTTGTCATACACTTTGTCCCATCTTCAGGAACTAGACTTTTAAACTCTAAACAGTTTCCTTAGTTACAACATATCAGAGAGAGAGAGAGAGAGAGAGACTAATTGCTCAAGGACTGGAGACTGTTCTGAGCAAACCAGCAAACCCATAGCATATTTCAAATGGATCCAGTCATTCCATGGAGCGTGAGAGAGAGAGAGAGGAGGCTGAGAGAGAGAAAAAGAGAACAGAGAAGATGAGCACATCGTGGAGAGAGACGACACAGGCAGCGTCTCAAAATACATATAATTGACTCCCAGGGGAGGGGGGGTTCGATTTGATAGGTGAGACAGAATATAATGACCAGTGCTCCATCTCAAATTCCACACTATTCCCTATACAATGCATTACTTTTGATAGGGCTCTAGTGCACTATATATGGAATAGGGTGTCATGTGGGACTCACATTTAGTAGTCTAGTACGGCAGACAGATGGGAGACGCACAAAGATAAACTCTACCAATCAGCCCGTTTAGAAAATTGATGCTGTATTTACAGACGACCGGGAGAAAGAATAGCAGAGTCAGACATACAGTAGTTTTGTAAAGCTCCATTATTGTAGTTTTGTAAAGCTCCATTATTGTAGTTTTGTAAAGCTCCATTATTGTAGTTTTGTAAAGCTCCATTATTGAGCTAGTATCACTGCTCTTTAATAAACTCTGACTGTCACGTGGCTCCCTATCCAGGCCTCTAGGTCACCAGCGCTTGCTCGTTATGGTGGCACACCTGTACACCATTGTTTACGCAGACTGCGTTGTCATCACTCACCAGAACTCCATCACTTCCCTGATACCTTCCCTATATATATCACTCCCTTTGGTTCCTCCCCAGGTGTTATTGTTTCTGTCCTGTGGTCATGTTGTGAGTTGTCGTGTTCCTTATTTTGTATTATGCTGGTTTGTATATTAAAACACTCACTCCCTGAACTTGCTTCCCAACTCTCAGCGCACATCGTTACACTGACGAAGACCTTGAGGCCGATACATAAAGCTTAATAATTGTGAAGTCATTGAAAATAGATGCCTTTCTTTCAATCATTGAATTGGAATTTCTTTCCTTATGAATTGACTGCCTTCAATTGGGAATATGACCCCAACCCTGACCGAGTCTGATGTGGGAGGTGGTGATCCTGTAACGATCTTCATCTGGAGAAAGAGAGGAGGACCAAAGTGCAGCGTGGTAAGTGTTCATGATGAAACTTTAATAGAACAAAACTGAACACTGAAATACCAAAACAATAAAGTGAACGAACGAAAACCGAAACAGTTCCGTGTGAACACACAGACACGGAAGACAACCACCCACAAAACACAACAGAAAACAGGCACCTAAAAATGGTTCCCAATCAGAGACCAATGACTAACACCTGCCTCTGATTGAGAACCATATCAGGCCAAACGAAAAACCCAACATAGAAGACAAACATAGATAACCCACCCAACTCACGCCCTGACCATACTTAAAACAAAGAAATACAAAAGAAACTAAGGTCAGAACGTGACAGATCCAGAAAATAGTACTTGAATCAGTATATCCCA
>NC_036844.1:36529739-36544600 GCF_002910315.2 Salvelinus sp. IW2-2015
TCCTAGTTTTGTAATCCTTATTCTAGTTTGTAAAGCTCCCTTATTTCAGTTGTTGTAAACGCTCAATATTTATTCTAGTTTAAGCAGAGCCCCAATTACTAGTGCATATAATTCTTATGTGGAAAGAGAACGTTGATGAAGATGGTAAATCTCCTCTACTTTTCCTTCAGCAGAGTTATAAATGAATGTGGCCACCCTAGGCATAATTTAAAACATTAATAGGTTTTCTCAAATGTTGTTTTAATAAATATGACTAATCTTCGAGACTTAGACTCAAATTACAAGACAAACAATTATTGTCAAATATGAGTATGATAATAGCAATATTACACAACTGACAAACAGATACAGATTCAAATGACGAGAATAAATAGAGCGAGTCAAAAATTCAAAAGGCAATTCTACATACTGAGTAGTATCAATGCTCTTATTATAAAACATCTGGACTGTCACTGTGTGCTCCCTATCCAGCATACTACGGTCACCAGCGCTACCGTTATGGATGGCACACACTGTAACCGATTGTTACGCAGACCTGCGATGTCATACAACTCACCACAGAACTCCATCACTCTCACTGATTACCTGTCACCTATATATAATCACTCTAGTTTCCCTTATGGTTCCTTCCGCAGGTATTTGTTTCTGTTCCTGTGTCATGTCTGTGAGTGTTTCATGTGTCCATTAATTTTGTTTAATGCTGGGTTTGATATATTAAAACACTCACTCCCTGAACTTGCTTCCCAACTCATCGGCACATCGTTACACTGACGAAGACCTTGAGGCCGATACATATAAGCTTAAATATTGTGTAAGTCATTGAATAGATGCCTTTCTTCAATCATTGTAATTGAATTTCTGTTTCTTACTGAATTGACTGCCTTCAATTGGAATATGACCCCAACCCTGACCGAGTCTTCTATGTGGGGAGTGGTGATCCATAGTAACGATCTTCATCTGGAGAAAAAAAATAAGGAAGGACACTACATAAGTGGCAGGAACGATTCGAGATATATAGGCTAAGGTAGTTACATGATGACCTTTTAATAGAAATAACTGAACACGGAAATACACAAAAAACAAATAAACTGTGACATAATACCTCATACGAACCAGAAACAAGTATCCGTGCTGAAACGACACAAGACCGGAAGACCAAACACCACACACACAAACAGAAAACAGGCTACGCTAAAATGGTTCCTCAATCAGCACTGACTAACAACTGCCTACTGATGAGACCTATTTCAGCCTCCAACCGAAAAAGTTATCCCAACTATTATCTGTCTAATAATGGGATAACTGAGATATATAAACACTGAACAAAATTATAAACGCAACACGCAACAATGTCAAAGTTTTACTGAGTTTCAGTCCATATATGGAAATCTGTCATTTGAAATACATTCATTAGGCCCTAATCTATGGATTTCACATGACTGGAAATATAGATATGCATCTGTTGGTCACAGAAACCTTCAAAAAAAAGGTAGGGGCGTGGATCAGAAAACCAGTCAGTATCTGTTGTGACCACCGCCCCATGCAGCGCCACACATCTGCTTTTCATAGAGTTGAACAGGCTGTTGATTATGGCCTGTAGAATATTCTCCCACTCCTCTTCAATGGCTTTGCAAAGTTGCTGGATATTGGCGGGAATTAGAATACGCTATCGTACACGTCAGGRTTTCCCAAACTCTGTCCTTCGGGCCTCCAGGGGTGCACGTTTTGTGTTTTTCCCCCGAACACCACAYAGCTGATTCAAATAATCAACTAATGGTCAAACTTTGATCATTTGAATCAGCTGTGTAGTTTTCGGGGGGCAAAAACGCAAACGTGCACCCTTTGGGGTACCGCGGACCGAGTTTGGGAAACGTTGGTACACGTCAATCCAGAGCGTCCGAAACAGAGGAGGGGCATTCGGTGGATGAATGGGACGACAATGGGCCTCAGGATGACATCACCTGGTTTAAAAATCTCTCTCATCATCACTCAATGCCTAGGTTTACCTCCACTGTATTCACATCCTACCATACCTCTGTCTGTACTTATGCCTTGAATCTATTTTATCGCCCCCAGAAACCTGCTCCTTTTACTCTCTGTTCCGGACGTCCTAGACGACCAGTCCTTATAGCCTTTAGACGTACCCTTATCCTACTCCTCCTTTGTTCCTCTGGTGATGTAGACGTTAATCCAGGCCCTGCAGTGCCTAGCTCCACTCCTATCCCCCAGGCGCTCTCATTTGTTGACTTCTGTAACCGTAAAAGCCTTGGTTTTATGCATGTTAACATTAGAAGCCTCCTCCCTAAGTTTGTTTTATTCACTGATTTAGCACACTCTGCCAACCCGGATGTCCTAGCCGTGTCTGAATCCTGGCTTAGGAAGGCCACCAAAAACCCTGAAATTTCCATCCCTAACAACAACATTTTCAGACGAGATAGAACGGCCAAAGGGGGCGGTGTTGCAATTTACTGCAGAGATAGAACTCTGCAGGCTGTCTTACTATCCAGGTTTGTACCCAAACAATTTGAATTTCTACTTTTAAAAATCCACCTTTCTAGAAACAAGTCTCTCACCGTTGCCGCTTGCTATAGACCACCTTCAGCCCCCAGCTGTGCCCTGGACACCATATGTGAACTGATTGCCCCCCATCTATCTTCAGAGCTCGTGCTGCTAGGTGACCTAAACTGGGACATGCTTAACACCCCGGCCATCCTACAATCTAAGCTTGATGCYCTCAATCTCACACAAATTATCAATGAACCTACCAGGTACAACCCCAAAGCCGTAAACACGGGCACCCTCATAGATATCATCCTAATCAACTTGCCCTCCAAATACACCTCTGCTGTTTTCAACCAAGATCTCACTGCCTCATTACTTGCATCCGTAATGGGTCTGCGGTCAAACGACCTCCCCTCATCACTGTCAAACGCTCCCTAAAACACTTCAGGGAGCAGGCCTTTCTAATCGACCTGGCCCGGGTATCCTGGAAGGATATTGACCTCATCCCGTCAGTAGAGGATGCCTGCTTATTCTTTAAAAGTGCCTTCCTCACCATCTTAAATAAGCATGCCCCAATCAAGAAATGTAGAACCAGGAACAGATATAGCCAGCCCTTGGTTCACTCCAGACTTGACTGCCCTTGACCAGCACAAAAACATCCTGTGGCATTCTGCATTAGCATCAAACAGCCCCTGTGACATGTAACTTTTCAGGGAAGTTAGGAACAAATATACACAGGCAGTTAGGAAAGCCAAGGCTAGCTTTTTCAAGCAGACATTTGCTTCCTGTAACACAAACTCAAAAAAGTTCTGGGACACTGTAAAGTCCGTGGAGAATAAGAGCACCGCAGGGTCTTGTAGATGACCTGTAGCCAGTGGGTTTGGCGACGAGTATGAAGCGAGGGCCAGCCAACGAGAGCGTACAACCAGAAATAAATAAAGGTTAAATAAAGGTGAAATATAAAATAAAAAGGGTCTTGTCACAGTATCTCTGTGCATTCAAATTGCGATCAATAAAATGCGATTGTGTTGGTTGTCCATAGCTTATGCCAATTGCACGCTGCCTCAAAACATGACACATCTGTGGCRTTGTGTTGTGTGTCAAAACTGCACATTTCAGAGTGGCTGTTTATTGTCCCCAGCACAAGGTGCACCTGTGTAATGATCATGCTGTTTATTCAGCTTCTTGATATGTCAAGAAAGGCAAAGGAGAAATGCTCACTAACAGGATGTAAACACATTTGTGCGCAACATTTGAGAGAAATAAGTTTTTTGTGATTATGAAACATTTCAGGGATCTTTAAATTCAGCTTATGAAACATGGGACCATTACTTTAGATGTTGCATTCATATTTTTGTTCTCCCATATCCTACTTCAATGTTCCAAAAAAAATGTGTCACTCACTTTCACATCGATCATACATGGTTGTTAGAGTTACACAGACGTTGGATTTCAGAGCTTAACGCTATAATAAGGTTTATCTCTATTGGCCCTGTAGTATATACCCAGAATATGAATGACTATTGGCCCTATAGTATATACCCAGAATATGAATGACTATTGGCCCTATAGTATATTCCCGGAATATAAATACCTTCTCTACATCCCCATCCCAGAACACCTAACATGACAGGTGAAAATGACCTGTTAGGATTTAGAATTCTCAGACTGATTCCGGATCGTCAAGCCGATCAGGTCCGCTCTAATAGCAATCAATTGCATAATTATCCCCAACATTCAGTTTAAACAGCCAGGGGCCAGGGTTAAAAGGAACTACTGCAAAAAAMCATATCAAACATCAAAGTCGGAGATGGAATTTATTTTGTTTCAGCACAGAGAGAAACCACTTTGTGTTGTTGTCATGCTTTTGAGTGCAGCAAAGGGGAGAGCAGTAGATAATGACTTTGACATTTTTTTGTAAATAAGCACAGTGTGGATTGTGTTCAATACAGATGAGGGGCGGGGATACACAGGTTGGGAAATAACAAATACTCTCTACTGGTCCAGAGAAAACAAAGTTTATCTAATGAAGGCTTCATAAACCCTTCATAAGGCCTACATACTGAAGATACCCAAATAATGTATGCAGAACAGCAGCATAACAATGAGCATCGTTAGACGGCAACTCCCCTGCAGAGTATCTGTTAATGATGCCGGCTGGAGGTTGATAGAATGGAGTAGAGGTCGACCGATTAATCGGAATGGCCGATTAATTAGGGCCGATTTCAAGTTCTCATAACAATCGGAAATCGGTATTTTTGGACACCGATTTGGAGGATTAAACTTCTTCTTTTTTTTTACACCTTTATTTAACTAGGCTAGGCAGTTAAGAACACATTCGTATTTTCAATGACGGCCTAGGAACGGTGGGTTAAYTGCCTTGTTCAGGGGCAGAATCACAGATTTTTACCTTGTCAGCTCGGGGATTCAATCTTGCAACCTTAGGGTTAACTAGTCCAACGATCTAACCACCTGCCTCTCATTGCACTCCATGAGGGGCCTGCCTGTTACGCGAAAGCCAAGGTAAGTTGCTAGCTAGCATTAAACTTATCTTATAAAAAACAATMAATCAATCATAATCACTAGTTAACTACACATGGTTGATTATATTACTAGTTTATCTAGTGTGTCCTGCGTTGCATATAATCAAGCATATAATTCCACTCTAAATGCTTAATTTGTCTTGGATACACACKTCCCTGTATTGTACAGATGTAGGATCTTAATTTGAGCCACTTTGCTACAGCAGGAAAATAATCCTGCAGCTACAGGAAATGTGAATTGTTATGTGGATTATCATTAATAAACTTTTTTGTGGGGGTAGATAGATTTTTTCGTAAGGAACAATCTAATCTGAAATTTCTAAGTGGAAATTACACATTTCAGAAGCCTTTTTAAACAGGGTGATCAAATTAAGATCCTACATCTGTACCCCCCTAAACACACCGGCTAAAAAAGAGCATAGTCGAAGAACTGCAACGAAACAAACCCATAGAAATAGTCTAGCCTACTAATTTTCAAGTCACACCTGATAGTCCATACACTACATGGCCAAAGGTATGTGGACACCTGCTTGTCGAACATCTCATTCCGAAATCATGGGCATTAATATGGAGTTGGTCCCCCCTTTGCTGCTATAACAGCCTCCACTCTTTCCACTAGATGTTGGAACATTGCTATGGAGACTTGCTTCCATTCAGCCATAAGAGCATTAATAAGGTCGGGCACTGATGTTGGGTGATTCGGTCTTGCTTGCAGTCGGCATCCAATTAATCCCAAAGGTGTTTGATGGGGGTTGAGGTCAGGGCTTTGTGCAGACCAGTCAAGTTCTTCGACATCGATCTCGACAAACCATTGCACCTCGCTTTGTACACAGGGCCATTGTCATGCTGAAACAGGAAAGGGCTTTCCCGAAACTGTTGCCACAAAGTTGGAAGCATAGAATTGTCTAGAATGTCATTGTACGCTGTAGCGAAGATTTCCTTTCTCTGGAACTAAGTGGCTTATGTCGTGGAAATACTGGTTCAAATATTTCTCAGATACCAGAGCTTGTGAATTCAAATAGACTTTATTAYAAAAGTAACAAAGCCGAGCAGGCCTATGGACCAACTGAACTTTCCAGTCTCAGTACTCTGCTTTTATAGTTTTACCCTTACATAACATAGTCACTCCACTTTATGTAAATTATTAATATCCTTTAGCCCTGGCCACCCTTATCTTGTTGCCTTGCTTAGTTTCCATTCTCTTATTGGCTCAGACATTAGGGCATAGATTCTATTGGTGGCGTGACATTGCAATGACACAAAAATAAACAGACATGCACACTCCTACTGCAGGTGTATGTCTGATGGTGACTATAACTGATTAACTAATGTGCCAGTCCAAAGGCCTTCACAAGTCCAAGCCTATGGTGCCCATAAATGATTAACCAATGTTCCTGTCCAAAGGCCTTCACAAGACCGAGAATGACCAGGCCTGTGTTGATCCAGCTTTGCACAATCACATGGGCTCAGCCTTCATTCTGCTTACACATGTCTAATATTTAACCTTATATTGATTCTACTTTCTTCTTGAAAGAAAACAGTATAGGTACTGGAAAATCATCAGAGCACTGGAAATTCTCCTACACTTAGCCCGAACCATGAAAAAACAGCCTCAGACCATTATTCCTCCTCCACCAAACTTTACAGTTGGCACTATGCATTAGGGCATGTAGCGTTCTCCCGGCATCCGCCAAACCCAGATTCGTCCGACTGGCGGCGAGCTTTACACCACTCCTGGCCGATGCTGGGCATTGTGCATGGTGATCTTAGGCTTGTGTGTGGCTGCTCGGCCATGGAAACACTACATGTCATGAAGCTCCCGACGAACAGCTCTTGTGCTGCCGTTGCTTGCAGATGGAGTTTGGAACTCGGTAGTGAGCTACGMGTTTAAGCACTCTGCTGTCCCGTTCTTTGAGCTTGTGTGGCCTACTACTTCAAAGCCGTTGTTGCTCCTAGACGTTTCCACTTCACAATAAAAGCACTTACAGTTGACTGAGGCAGCTCTAGCAGAGCAGAAATTTGATGAACTGACGTGTTGTAAAGGTGGCATCCTATGATGGTGCCACATTGAAAGTCACTGAGCTCTTCAGTAAGGCCATTCTACTGCCAACGTTTGTCTATGGAGATTGCACGGCTGTGTGCTTGATTTTATACACCTGTCCGCAACGGGTGTGGCTGAGAGCCAAATCAAATAAATAATGTATAATATCATTAATGTCCCTTAATGTTATTAGTCCAACTCCTCTTTCTCTCTCTAGTGTTGCTTCATTCATTCCTTGCTTTCAACAGTTAAATGAAATACATTTTGTTGTCCTTATCTTCATCATTCTAGTAACACCCATGAATAATATAGGACTAGAATTAGATGCAGAAGGCTTTCAATTCTCTTCACGAAGATTGAATGGTTATGGGTGTGAATAAATTACTGCTATAGCCTACCGCCAACGCACATTCACTCTTCTTCAAAACTACCTGTGAGTTCTATTGGCTGCTGTATTTAACATTCAGCAAACAGAGCTTGCGTCCCTCTTCGAATAGTATATTGCTATAAAAATTGTTAAAAACAATMATGTCCAGCAAGCTACTTTAGTCTTGCTTGTCTAGCTTTGTTAATCAACCAGATTACCAAATTAATTCTAATACAATAGTAGCCTTATTGTAACGCTTGTCGTCTGGAGGAGAAGAAGAGGACCAAGGTGCAGCGTGGTAAGTGTTCATATTCTTTAATTAAATACGCAACACTAAAACAAAAACAACAAACGAACAGTCCAGAAAGGTGAAAACAAACACTAAACCGGAAACAACCACCCACAAACGCAGGTGGGAACAGGCTACCTAAATATGATTCTCAATCAGAGACAATTATAGACAGCTGCCTCTGATTGAGAACCATATCAGGCCAAACACATAGAAATACAACACAAGGACAACATAGAACACCAGACATAGAATGCCCACCCMAACTCACGCCCTGACCAACCAAAACAGAGACATAAAAAGGATCTAAGGTCAGGATGTGACACTTATGTTTTTTTTATTTTTATGAATACTAATACTGTAATACTTACTAATACTAATACTTTCCTATGCTTGTTTTCGCTTAATACTTTGGGATACTGGTGTACTTGTAGTCAGAAAGTTGACTACACGACTTTCTTTATAACGCATTCTATATTTCGTGGAGTCTACATTACACACTTTTCTTCACAATGCATTTAATACAAGGCTCCACTTTTTCATGTGTACATTACACCCTTTCTTTCATAATGCATTTTATACAAGGCTATGTCGATTTTCATGAGGGTTGCCAGATTGGAGAAAAAAGTACAGATTTTTTTGGGGGGGGTGGTATCGATGAAGGTTTTTGATTGTAGAATGGGGATACATTTTTATGATGGGAAATTATAATACACACGCACACAAACACTTACACACATATACACACACTTGCTTTGACTGTACTCATGTTATTACCAACTCTTGACTTCTGTATGAATTATTTAAAAGAGAGATATTATCGTAGACTTTTAGTCCAAGGTTGGAATGTCAAATTTATTGGCAACTGGTGAAGACAAAATAAGATTGCACAGCCTTATTGATTAAAATATGTTGTGTATTGTTGTGAGAAAAGCAGAAACAGAAAACAGAAATCAGAGGTTCATATTACAGGGGCTGAGTCACTGGCTTACTGGGCTCTTCATGCCGTCCCTAGGAGGGTGCGTCACTTGAGTGGCGTTGAGTTACTGACGTATCTTGCCTGTCTGGGTTGGCGCCCCCTTGGTTTGTGCTGTGGTGGAGATCTTTGTGGGATACTCGCCTTGTCTCAGGATTGTAAGTTGGTGGTTGAAGATATCCCTCTAGTGTGTGGGGGCTGTGCTTTGGCAGAGTGGGTGGGGTTATATCCTTCCTGTTGGCCTGTCCGGGGGTATCATCGGATGGGGCCACAGTGTCTCCTGACCCTCCTGTCTCGCCTCCAGTATTTATGCTGCAGTAGTTTATGTGTCGGGGGCTAGGGTCAGTTGTGTTATACCTGGAGTACTTCTCCTATCTTTTCCAGTGTCCTGTGGTGAATTTAAGTATGCTCTTCTAATTCTCTCGTTCTCTCTTTCTTTCTCTCTCTCGGAGAACCTGAGCCTAGGACCATACGGTCACGGCAAACCGGGCCATGATGACTCCTTGCTGTCCCCAGTTCACCTGGCTTGCTGCTGTTCCAGTTTCAACTGTTCTGCTGCTTGTTATGGAACCCCTACCACACACATCTTAATGATCGGTATGAAAAGCCAACTTACTTTTATTATTGATTATTATTTGACCATGCTTGTCATTTATGAACATTTTGAAAATTTGGCTCTCTCCTAATTCTCTTCCTCTCTCTTCTTTCTTCTCTCTCGGAGGACGGAGCCCTAGGACCATACGTCAGGACTACCCGGGCATGATGACTCCTTGCTGTCCCCCAGTCCGCCTGGCCCTGCTGCTATTCCAGTTTCAACTGTTCTGCTGCGGTTATGGAACCCCTACCTGTCCCAGACCTGCTGTTTTCAATTCTTAATGATCGGCTATGAAAAGCCAACTGACATTTATTCCTGATTTATTATTTGACCATGCTTGTCATTTATGAAACATTTTGAAAATCTTGGCTCTCTCTAATTCTCTCCTCTCTCTCTTTCTCTCTCTCGGAGGACCTGAGCCCTGGGACCGTGCGTCCGGGCTGCCGGGCGTGATGACTCCTTGCTGTCCCCAGTCCACCTGGCCTTGCTGCTATTTCCAGTTTCAGCTGTTCTGCCTGCGGTTATGGAACCGCCACCTGTCCCGGACCTGCTATTTTCAACTCTTGATGATCGGCTATGAAAAGCCAACTGAAAATTATAATGATATTATTTTGACCATAGCTTGTCACTTATGAACATTTTGAACATCTTGGCATAGTTCTGTTATAATTTCACCCAGCACAGCCAGAAGAGGACTGGCCACCCCTCATAGCGCTGGTTCCTCTCTAGGTTTCTTCCTAGGTTTTTGCCTTTCATGGGAGTTTTTCCTAGCACCGTGCGTTCTACACCTGCATTGCTTGCCTGTTTGGGGTTTTAGGCTGGGTGTCTGTACAGCACTTCGAGATATTAGCTGATGTACGAAGGGCTATATAAAATAAACTTGATTTGATTTGATGATCTTTACGTGAACATCGTAACCCAAAACTGACTTAGTGCTCCTTTCACAACGCAATTCCAATTATATGCAGTCTACAGCCTGTCTACTACTGCCACATACGAATTATTATAACAGCAGTGTAGCTATCACCACTGAGATTGTAGCGGTATACAATGTTAGTATCACTTATTCTTTAAAACCATTAATGACCGATAAAGACAATGAGCGCAGCTACAGATGAGCATAATTAGACTACTCCCTAAAAACATAAACACTTTGACTGATTTGGGGAGGCGCGAGGTTGCTTTGTATTCATTATCAGCAAGAAATCGGCAATCATTTGACAGTAAATATAAGGTAAGTATATTGAAAGTGTGTCAGTATAAGTATGTTGTTCCATGGGATATTGTGTGAAATTTGAAACTTTTCACTCACCACAATCCAAAAAGGACAACTGTGCGGGGGTAGTCAAGGTAATTTGTACATGTAGGTAAGGGTACAGTGACTATGCATACATAATAAACAGCGAGTAGCAGCGGTGTAAAAACAAAGGGAGGGGTGTCAACGTAAATAGTCCGGGTAGCCATTGTTGTTCAGCATCTTACGGCTTTGGGGTAGAAGCTGCTAAGGAGCCTTTTGGACTTAGACTTGGAGGCTCTGGTACCGCTTGCCGTGCGATAGCAGAGAGAAAATTCTATGACTTGGGTGACTGGAGTCTTTGACAATTTTTTGGGCCGTCCAATCCAAAAGGATTTGAAGGTCAGTTGCCCTCATAACAAATGTACTTCTGTACTTCACGCGTACAGCCTGCATCCTTGATGACAGAGAAAAAGTTCATTAAAATCGCATTAACACAAACATGCACAAATTACAAGAGAGCAGTGCTCGGTTTAGAGTAAAACACGTGTTGCGCCGACCTGCCTGCCGCTAAATACTGTCTACTAACAGCTCTCTTTTCAGAGTATCTTACGTAAAACATGTCTTAGCGACCAACAGCAGCTCTAAAATTGTCAACCGGTAACAGCTCTAAGGTCCAGAGTGAAACGCAGGGTTGCACTGACCCAAACAGCAGCTAAAAATTGTCTAGCTCTAAAGTTCTACATTTGTTTAAGCAAGTCAGCCATATCAGGTAGCCTAGTGGTTAGAGCTTGGGCCAGTAACTCAAAAGGTTGCTAGATTGACTCCCCGAGCTGACAAGGTAAAAATATGTTTTCTGCCTCCTGAACAAGGCAGTTAACCCACTGTTCCTATGCCGTCATTGTAATAAGAATTTGTTCTTAACTGACTTGCCCAGTTAAATAAATAAAATGAAAATAAATATCAGCTATGTTTCTTAAAAAGGCAGCAAATGAGGCTGAATGAATTCTTGTGTGATTACATTTTTGTGGGCAAACTTCTGAAAAATCTTTTGAAAGATATTGGAGCAATGCATTTTGAGAATGGTATTCTACACTGCCCTTTTTTGTGGTCCACATTTATTTTGATTAAAAACAAACGTGTAACAACCCAATATTGTTACTCAAACCGCAGTTGTGACCAAAATATAATAATGTAATAGTATCCTTACATTTTTATTTTATTAATGCCAATGTTTTTGCTTAATACTTTGGGATACTGGTGCTATGTTGGATTTTATTATGGTTGCCAGATTGGAGTAAAAAGCTGTATTTGTCTGATTTTTTTGTGGTGTGATGAAGGTATTTGATTGGGGAATGGGATACATTTCATGAATGGAAATTAATGAATCAATAAATGTGGGATGGGGGGGATCTGTTTGGTTTAAATTCCCCTAGTGTAACTGTAGGTATTTGCAACTATAACGAGTCTTGAACTATGATCAATGAAGCCACATCAATGCAGTTTAACAGGTTAATGTCAAATAATGAATTATGTTGGCTTACACTTTTGGCACTTCCAAGGCCGTTTCATTATAATTTTTACGGTTTTGTCAATCATGTTATATACTTAACTATTGTAACAAGGCATAAGCCAGCATTGTAGGCCTACTGCCTCTGCCCAGAGGCCTACTAGGCTTTCATGACAACTGCCATTAGAGCTCACTTTGCTACGTATGAGCCCTGGTTATAGAGTCCCTGTTGCAGCTTCCTTCTTTCGCTACATTGGTGCAGCGTTGGATCACGTCCAGCTCACGTCTAGTCTGTGATCTAGTGGTGGGAAGCATTCTGTTGTTCAATATTGTGTTGAGTGTACCGACATTGATATATCTAGTGGACAATGGAAGCAACAATGGTCGTGGGGATAAATTAAGTCACTACAGGTGTGAATCAAGCCTTTTACATCAAAGTTGCCCTGAAGCTAATGGAATAGTGCTTGCCCTCACGTTTATCAGAATAAAATCCTGTGACTGTCTAATTTAAGTTAACTTACAAGTGTGGACAACACACATTCTAACAACGATTTATCAAACTACCTGTGTTAATTTGTGTTATTATATTTTACCATCTGGTTTGTTCTTGTGTTCGAGTGGCCCAACACACCCAGTGCTGAAGCTGATTGCTCAAGGTTGATTGCACCACTAATCTATCATAAATAAAGAGATAGGATATTGTAGGTTCTTGAAATACATGTACGAAGTCTTTATTAATGCAGCACACAAACAACTCATACACATTTATCACATTTTTTTTGTACGACGCACTGACTAAACACTGATGAATGAGTAGTACAATTCTGACTCGATGCGATCTGTCTGATTATTACATGAGAATCGAAGTAAGAGCATTTCCTATGGGCTAGTAATAATGAGATCACATCATTCATCCCATCATGAATGGACGATGACTACAGGTTAGGGTTCTGTAACACTCTTGTGGTGTAAAATGTTCTTTCGATTTTGGCATGAGACTGAACTCTCAGCAATTCAAGGGGTTATGATGTCAGACTTACTCCTATACACTACTGTCATCGATCTATTTCTACAAGGATGACGAGACCTCTCAGAGAGAGAGCATGTATGCGGTACGTGGTGCAGCTCAACTAGAATAAATAAAAACGGCACATGGGATACAGCACGAGAGCGAGCTTAGCACAGATAGAGCAATCAATTGCAGACAAGCTATGGGCAAAGACGCTTGGGCGAAGACGAAAACACATTATATGTAGTGAGGGTAAAAAATGAGGACAGGCTTGTGAAAAGATTCGACATCTCGAGGTTTAGAGTTGTCAATAAACGCTGTATGCGCGTGACCCGAGCACTGACACGGCAGGTGTACGTTGAGTTGGATGGAGGCTGAGTGTATGTGTACTCAATTGATGGCCATTATGATGCCGGCTCTACTAAAGCAGCCAGTGGTGGCGAGTGGAACGAAGCGCGCTCAAGCACGCAAGAACTGATTCAGGAACACCCACACTAGAGAAGGCGGTCTACCAGGCTCACATCCTAGGCTATAACACGGACTAGAGAGACAGTGGTGGCGCATAGGTGCAAGGACCCTGTGATCGCAGAAGAGTCTGCAGAATGATCGAGACCGGCAAGAAAGGGAAAGGAGCAGTGACAGCAGTGGGGGAGCTATGAGTCACTTGAGGCATGGACCGCAGTGAGCGACTCGGACTGAGCTGCAGATGGGCATTAGTAAGATCCGCTAATGGAAACCGTGATCCGGTGGATTGTGACGTGGGATGGGGAAGCCACCGAGCCACCGAGGCAATGAAACCTCTCGAGCCAGCCAGGGCATGAAAGCTCGACGGGCTGGCTTAGGCACCCCCGTTTTCCATCGCGGCAGAATCACCCCCGAGTCACCGACAAAACAAACAACAAACCAAACAAATAAGATCCTGGACGCTGGGCAGACAAAGAACTGAGATCCAGCTGAGGCCCGACGTGGGAATGGGCCGCCATCCGAGCCAACCGGGCAAAGGAAACCTCTCGGAGCTGCTAGGGCGTGGAGCCCGACGAGCAGGCTAGGCACCCCCGGTTCCATCGGTGGTGACCCAGAGCCCGATGCCCATATACCACCAGAACGCAGTACTCCCCGATGCTTCGTGTGATGGCTTCTGCATTCTGTCACGATCTATGCAAACCAAGGATGACGCTGGGGAAGACGAAGCAGGTACGGGGAGTAACATTTAATAAATAACGGACATGGGAACGAGACCATTAAACAGCTAGCAAACAGAAAAACAATCAAATGCAGAAGCAGGAACCAGAGCTGGGGAACTGACACATATAGGGGGAGGAAAAATTTTGAAAACCGAAAGGTGATAATAGATCCAGGTGGAGTCAATAACGCTGATGCGACGTGACGAGGAAAGGCAGGTGTACGTGAAGGAAGTGGAGGAGTGAAGGTGATGCCAAGGCATTCTGGGCCCTCAAGCGGCCAGGGAGGGAATGAGCGGGAGCAGAGTGACAACTACCCCAACATGGTAATACCCCACTGTGTTAATAAACCCTTTTTAAGGTGATAGACTTGTATCCATATTATACAGGCTGTGAAACCCATAGCCGGGATGCTTAGAGTGACATTTCATCACTGCATTTATCAACAGAGACAATTTCCCATGTATAGCAGATTTTGTGTCTATTTATTTACAGTAGTGTGTTGATTAATCTATGCTTCAAAATCAGTGAAAATACCGGAATATGTATAAAAAATTCAAATATACCAAATTAAATCATGCAGAGATTTAACGAACCCATTTAAACCCATGTAT
>NC_036844.1:36544625-36559122 GCF_002910315.2 Salvelinus sp. IW2-2015
AGAGGATGGGCATACACTTTCACTGATGGAATAATCTACACCTAGAACATCACGGATACTTGTCCCTCCCCAAACTGCACGCCTGACCAACCAACACAGAGACATAAAAAGGATCTAAGGCAGAATGTGACACTTATGTTTTTATTTTTATGAATACTAATACTGATATACTATACAGACTATAGCTCCTATGCTGTTGTCGCTGAATAGCGTGGATCTGTGGGGGGGGGGTAGTGGATGTAGGTCAGACTCACTGTTTGACTATCCAAACGAATCTCCTCCTGCGGGTTTATACGCATTGCTATATTGTGTGGTAGTAGCTAAACTGCAATTATCACACGTATTTCTTCACAAGATGCGATTTTAATTCCAATCGCTCGCATTCTTTGCTATTAACAATGTATAGTAACACGATTAGACATCCTTTCATTTCATAATGCATATTCTATACTCAAGCTGAACTCAGTGCTGATTTTGATGAGGTCGCCAGATTCTGGAGAAAAAAGGTAAGATTTTCTTTGGGGTGGCGTACGATTACAACAGGTCATACGTGAACCTGCAATTGACTGTGATGAATATATAGTCTTTGCTAATCCGATTCGTTTATGTCAGGGCATGTCAGGTTTATGAATCAGGCTGTGTTCAGATATTCAATAACTAATGTTATCTCGTAGTGCGTCCATATGTTGTTTTGTGATTGCTGTGTATGGCGATCGTTTGGGCTTATTCAGCTGGCAGTTGTTTTGTGGTGGCTCATACCTCTAATCTCAAGGAGTCGTTTCATGTAGTCTAATTATTACGTTTGTGTCCCCCCCCCCAATCACGTGTCACTGTTTAGTTACTTAGGTCTGTGTGGCTGTGTATACAAACGGTCCTACTTGTGGTCCGGCATTGCTAAGGTCGTCCTATTACGCATACATCTGGGTACTTTTGCTGTTGCGCTTTCCTTTTCTGTCCGTTCGATATCTGCGTGAGCTGTCCACATTTGTGTGTTCAGTTTTATTTCACGTATTCTTCAAACGTTCGGTGCTGCGTGGGTGTTCTTTGACCAAGTTAGTTGTTGTGTTAGCACTGTACTAGCCTCCGTCGGTGTAGCGGACATTAGATCAACAAATCGTGCTTATCGACTCATCGTCATCTGAATGACTCGCAATTCTTTGTTGGGTCTGATTGATCTGCATAATTCTGCCTCTCTTCTCTGGCGGCCTGTGTCTTTCGGTTTCACCGAGCTGACAATGTACGGCCTTAGCGCACAAGCGTCTCAACCGGACTCACCGTCTACAGCTTCTACGCATCGCTAGTCTACATCGTTGATCTAGTGTGAGGGAAGCATATGTTTTGTTCATACTTCAACAGGAAAGCTAAGGGAACTCCTGTTGGGAGAAATATTCGAGTCGGTGTAAGAGAAGGACCTATCTATCCAAGGACGAAGTACTTCTGTTCCCCCTCCTGTAGCTGGTGTTGGGAGTCTTAGCTATCTAGATGGAGCAAGGCGAAGAAGCACAGCGGCGTATTGAATTGGAGCGTACGTGACGGCAGAGCATAAAAGTGAATCACATACGGTCGTGACTCCAAGCCTTATTACATTACGAGAAGGGTGCCTAGAAAAGGCGAGGATAGACTGGCATCATGAAAGTGTGCCTATGTACCCCTTTCACCGTCATTATTTCAGTAAGGGGAAGGAGGGGCCTTTACTGTGCTGGATAATTTCAATATAGAACTACCAAGGGTGGACCGAAAGCAAACACAGGTTACCACCATTAAAAATACCCCGGGGGGATGGGTGGTGTTCCCATAAAATGGCGGCGCTGGGGCTACAAAACCGACTCCAATTCAAAGAACGGTAAGATAGGAGATTCAGTCTAACGCCTCATGCACATCTTTTTGGTGGCGGGGACGGCCTTCACGATCGGCAATTGGTTTGACACAAGCGTCCGCTAGGGAACGTCACGCCATATTAGGTAGCGGTGAGTAAGTAAATTCATATCGAGGCGGGAGGAGGAGGGGAAGGCCCGGGGCCGAGACGAAGGAGGGGGATGGGGAGAAAAGTCACGTGAACGCGAAAGGGGACTGGTTAAAATAATATGTTTTGACCACTACCCATGTCATCCAGCTTGTAAGCCAAGAAATGCATTCTACACCTTTATGTGTAACCGACAATCCCGACAACAACATTCCACCGTACCAGTCAACAAGATCTTGGACCAATCATCATTCTCATTCAAGGGTTTTTTCTATTCTTACTATTTTCTACATTGTAAAATCAGTATGTGAAGACACTCGAGCGAACTATGAAAAAATAACAGAATATTTTACCTTATTCAGAGTTTGTAGACCATAAATCACTTAAAGTCGCTTTCATAAACACCCCAATTAGATTTACAAATTCTTCCAAAGTAAGCACGCCTTATGCCTTGATGGAAAGTTTTGCACACTCTTGGCGATTGTCTCTTCAGACCAGCTTCATGAGGGTAGTTCACCTGGAATGTCTTTAAATTAACAGGGTTCTCTTGCTTGATACAGGTATTTTGTAGATAATTTATGTTCCTCCTAATGCGTTTGAGGCCAATTGTTTGTTGACAAGGTCAGGATCGGTGGTAGACAGAAAGCCCCTAGCCCACGTATTTGGTGAAAAGAACCAAGTCCAAATTATTGACAAACGAACAGCTCAAACTAAGCAAAGAGAAACGACAGTCCATCATTACTTTAAGACATGGAAGGTCAGTCAAGCGGTCGGAAAAATTTAAGTACTTTAAAGTTTCTCAAAGTGTTGCCGCTTGCAAAAACTTCAAGTGCTATGATGAAACTGGCTCATCATGAAGGACCGCCCACAGGGAAAATTTGAGATAGACCCCAGAGTGGTAAACCTCGCTGCGAGGAGATAGTTCATGGGTAGAGGTTACAATAGCCTCAGGAGGAATTGCGGAGCCCAAAATAAATGCTTTCAATAGTTCAAATAATAGACACATCTTAATACATTTCAACTGGGAGGGCTTGCTTGAATCAGGCCTCATGGACCAAAGCAAAAAACCACTACTAAAGGATCTCCAACCAAGAAAACATGAGAAATGGACATTATGACCAGTGGAATTTCTTTCGTGCCTTTTGGTCGCTTGATAATTCCAAATTTGAGGTTTTTGGGTCTTTGAGTTGAAGTTGCCAGAAAGTAGGTTTTAGAAATGAGATAAGATCTTGGCTGCCAGATGTGTGGTCCCCCACTGTGAAGTATGGAGGTAAGTGATGGGCTGCCTTTTGCTGGTACGAGCTGTGATTTTATTTAAGGGACTTCATAGAGGCACACTTTGTAACCAAGCAATGGCATCACCACGAGGTCATTGCGTGCAGCTATTACTCCATTGCCCACTTTCTGGAGGTTGGGAGCTCTGTGTAGTTGGGGGCTTATTCATTTGTTTTTTTCTAACAGGAGCCGCCCAGTGACCTTAACAAAAACTATCAGGGCCCAATTCAGGTTGAGGCGTCCACAGGCTATTGACCATCCGGTGCCAGATGCGTGGAACCAATCAAATACCTTCATCAACACCACAAAAAAATCAGACAAATACAGCTTTTTACTCCAATCTGGCAACCAATAATAAAATCCAACATAGCACCAGTATCCCAAAGTATTAAGAAAAAACAAGCATAGAAAACAGCATTGGCATTAATAAAATAAAAATGTAAGGATACTATTACATATTATTATATTTTGGTCACAACCTGGTTGGAGTAACAATATTGGGTTGTTAACACGTTTGTTTTTTTATAAAAATAAATGTGGACCACAAAAAAGGGCAGTGTAGAATACCATTGCYCAAAATGCATTGCTCCAATATCTTTCAAAAGATTTTTCAGAAGTTTGCCCACAAAAAAAATGTARTCACACAAGAATTCATTCAGCCTCATTTGCTGCCTTTTTAAGAAACATAGCTGATATTTATTTTCATTTTATTTATTGAACCTTTATTTAACTGGGCAAGTCAGTTAAGAACAAATTCTTATTTACAATGACGGCAAAGGAACAGTGGGTTAACTGCCTTGTTCAGGGGCAGAAAACATATTTTTACCTTGTCAGCTCGGGGATCCGATCTAGCAACCTTTGAGTTACTGGCCCAGAGCTCTAACCACTAGGCTACCTGATATGGCTGACTTGCTTAAACAAATTTAGAACTTTAGAGCTAGACAATTTTTAGCTGCTGTTTGGTCAGTGCAACAMCTGCGTTTCACTCTGGACCTTAGAGCTGTTACCGGTTGACAATTTTAGAGCTGCTGTTTGGTCGCTAAGACATGTTTTACGTAAGATACTCTGAAAAGAGAGCTGTTAGTAGACAGTATTTAGCGGCAGGCAGGTCGGCGCAACACGTGTTTTACTCTAAACCGAGCACTGCTCTCTTGTAATTTGTGCATGTTTGTGTTAATGCGATTTAAATGAACTTTTTCTCTTGTCATCAAGGATGCAGGCTGTACGCGTGAAGTACAGGGATTGTCAGAAGTACATTTGTTATGAGGGGCAACTGACCTTCAAATCCTTTTTGGATTGGACGGCCCAAAAAATTGTCAAAGACTCCAGTCACCCAAGTCATAGAATTTTCTCTCTGCTATCGCACGGCAAGCGGTACCAGAGCTCCAAGTCTAAGTCCAAAAGGCTCCTTAGCAGCTTCTACTCCAAAGCCGTAAGACTGCTGAACAACAATGGCTACCCGGACTATTTACGTTGACACCCCTCCCTCTTTGTTTTTTACACCGCTGCTACTTGCTGTTTATTATGTATGCATAGTCACTGTACCCTTACCTACATGTACAAATTACCTTGACTACCCCCGCACATTGACACGGTACCGTGTCAATCCTTTTTGGATTGTGGTGAGTGAAAAGTTTCAAATTTCACACAATATCCCATGGAACAACATACTTATACTGACACACTTTCAATATACTTACCTTATATTTACTGTCAAATTGATTGCCGATTTCTTTGCTGATAATGAATACAAAGCAACCTCGCGCCTCCCCAAATCACAAATCAGTCAAAGACTGGTTTATGTTTTAGGGAGTAGTCTAATTATGCTCATCTGTAGCTGCGCTCATTGTCTTTATCGATCATTAATGGTTTTAAAGAATAAGTGATACTAACATTTGTATASCGCTACAATCTCAGTGGTGATAGCTACACTGCTGTTATAATAATGTGGCAGTAGTAGCCAGGCTGTAGACTGCATATAATTGGAATTGCGTTGTGGAAAGGAGCACTAAGTCAGTTTTGGGGTTACGATGTTCACGTAAAGATGACCTCTTGATTTCTGTTTTCTGTTCTGCTTTTTCTCACAACAAATACACAACATATTTAATCAATAAGGCTGTGCAATCTTATTTTGTCTTCACCAGTTGCCAATAAATTTGACATTCCAACCTTGGACTTAAAAGTCTACGATGAATCGAAGACTGAAGTTGATGAGGGGTTTGAGTTTCTTCTAAAGAAACAAGACCTTGGTGTGCTGGAGATTTGTTTACCCCAAGACCCAAATCCTGATGGTGAGTTGCTTATTAGCTTAGAGCTTCACATTCACCCATACAGTCCTGGCTAGCCTAACACATGTTCTGAATATGTACGACAAGCAGATATAGCAATGATTTATTTTCTCATTTTGATATTTTAAAATGATTTTTGTTTCTGTGCTCACCTCTCCCACCCCTTTTTAGAACAGTAGTGGGCCTAATCAATTCAAAATGTTACATTTTTGTACTCCGCTTGTCATTAACAAAAGTCCTGTAATCATAATAATGGATGTTTCCACCTAAATTGGGTTATAATTACAGTGTTAATCACACCAGTTAAATGTTGCTATGATTGCTAGATTCGTTGAGCTCCTCTGCAAGCAGCTCCTTATCAAAATACAGTGGAGACAATGAGGGGGACTCCATTATATTGCAGCAGAGTCCTGCTACAAGAAAGAAAGCGGAGGATAATCGTCTATCTCATGTAAGTACTGCAAATTTCCAGTTTAAACAAATGCCAAACTTGAAGATTGAGTGATAAATGACATCAATGAAAGTTGTGAAAGGGTGATCATGGTGTGTTTTATTATACTAGCTATTGCATGGCTATTTTAAAAGTGTTAGTGTGTTCCTTTTTTAAATTACTCCAACTTAGATGACTGAAGACATTCTGAACAACAAACCTGGAGGTGAGAGGATCATGGATGCGTATGTACGGACAAAAAGCCTAASAGATAGCCGAAGACGCGATATGGTCAAGATATTGGTTGCACAAATAACAAGTGAACATGGGTATATGTCATATACTCATTATACCTTACCACCTAACACAATTTTTAGCAGAAGTTGTGATTTACACATCAATACTTTTGTTTGGATCTCAAACAGTGAAGTGTGTGTGTGTGTGTGTGTCTAGGACAAGTTCTTCAAGCCGTGTTAAAGAGGACTACGCAAAGGGCATCATTGCCTTGATCCCATATCTGGCCGATCCTGGGAGCAAGTTTGGTTATGTAAGTACATTAAAAACGAAGTCTAACCTTTTTAACTCTCTGGGACTCTTACACCTTACAATTTGTCCACAATGTCAATATTTAAATTGTTGTTTTACTGTYGCGTGATGTTWTTATTTAAACTATAGATCTGTTAACATGTCTGTATGCCCACCATCTCTGCCGTCTCTCCTAARCTCAACTCTGGTGGTATAAAAGCCCAGTTAAGTTCTGCACTGCGAGGGTCAGACCTGTTGAATGAGCAAATGTTCATTGATGGGCGCGGCGCATCTGTAGTTTTAAGGATAAAAATGAATATGAAGATATTTTAACCTGCCCACTCAAACAGAATGATACTTTACTTTTGGAGCAGTATTACAATGCAGAAGATGGGAGTGGATGAGCGGAGTATCAGATTAGCAGAGGGAAGAGAGAAAGATCAGTGGTGTGGAGAGAGGTAGAAGCACCCTGACCGTGCCTGACAGCTGTCGGAGCAGAATGCTCTGTTTAGGAAACATCTGACAGCTTAGAAGACCTGGGTGATGAGAGAGACGGATGGAGGGAGGTAGGGAGGAAGGACACAGGTTGAGTCATTGACCAAAGCCGTGGCCTCACACAGACAGGCGACCTGCAAGACCTGGTTCAAAATGCTGAATCCACAACAGAAGTGGAAAATGGTATGCTGGAATAAAATGATTATACTAATGGAAGGAAGCGTTGTTTTTTTTAAAGCAAAATGGAATGATGTAACCTTCAGTGAAAATTTGTACTTTCAGGATGGGACAGTGACATGTCCTCCATTTTGGTCCTTGTCCACCGTCACCTCATGGCCCCAAGAGACCAGGAAAAATCTCAGCCAGACACGCCAGTGACCACATTGTGAAGTTTATCAAGGTGAGGTTACAGTTGACTGTTCTGTCCCCATTCCTAATAACTACTTTTAAGAATATGGACAAATCATGGTAAGATCATGTGTAGCTGTAATTTACATTTTCACAAACTGTTTGCGAACTGTGACTCAGCACACTAATGAAGTCCTTGTGTCACAGACTGGGACCAGCATCCAGGGGCATCTGGAGAGCATCATGGAAAGCCTTCAACCCTATCTGCTTGCTGTGGGGACCCAGAGGAGTGTGATTGACAAACATGCAATACCTTGTAAGTCACCAGACTCCCTTGCCTGTTTTGATGAGCTCTTCAAAGCTCATTTTGTCTTTGGTACTTCGTACAACCAGGATCTGGAAAATGTGTACAACTTCTTGCAAACCACAATTCATGAAATTGATGTTGACACCGCTAAGGTTAATCCTAGGGTTGCAGAGTTGAGGTCTCGGATGCTTCATTGAGTTACTAAATGTTTTGAAGTTGCAAAGGGTTAAAACGCAGCATAGGAAATAACCTTTTTCATTTCACACAACATTTTTCATATCATTCATCTAAAATGTTGTGTTTTGCTTGCAAAAGCCCCCAGGGAAATGCTAATTCCTTGACAAAACACTTGMAGTTGGTCCACAGACTTTGTCCAGGAAAGACACTTGGTCTTAAATGCGGTCAGGCTGGTTGTTCACAAGTTTATGTCACTTTTTCTGGGTTCAGAAAGCATCTTTGTAAAGCACATGAACCTTGTTCTGATCAKGGTGAAGGCCCCTCTACAGCTGAATATGTAAGTCATGACTTGTCATCAACAAGTTCCCCTTCTGACTCAGTCCTTGTCAATAAGAGACTTGTAGACAGCTGCGCTGCAACCATAGCTGAACTTAGTGGCAGGTGTAGGTGAAACAACCATTAACTCTTTAGTCATTTCCATGGAAGAGATAGTTGATGATATTCATATTCAAGCTAAAGAATCTGTGAAGAAGTGTCTGTCTATACAGGAGCCTATTAAAAGTGACATTGAGTRTAAAATTGATCAGTGTTTTGAAAAAAATAGAAAATCCTTTTCGGTGTATTAAATTCTGAAAGTAAGAGAAGRCAGTATTTTACAGAAGAGTGGGGAATGGTAGACACAGTTGAATACGTTCTTGGTACAAGATTTGATACACGACGCAATCGGACTACTGGAGGCTATGATCAAATTGTTGTTACTGGTGAATTTGTTTACATCCCATTTTTGAAAACATTACAGTTTATTTACAATCACCCTGATATAAAGAAGATGATGCAGACGGATTCCAGTTCAAGAGAACTTTATGACTAATGTGATGGAGATCTGTTCCAAGAGCCACGCTCTATTTTCAGAACAGAAGCAAATCAGATACAGCTTCTCTCTGATTTTGAAACTGCAAATCCTCTTGGATCAAAACGGGGAATAGATAAATTAGGAGCAATCTATTTCACCTTATGTAATTTTTCTCCAATGTTCAACTCATTTCCGCTTAATATTCATTTGGTTGCTTTATGTCATGCCCAAGACGTTAAAACATACGGCTTTTCTAAAATACTTGATCCAATTGTGCAGGATATTAAAGTACTTGAGAGGGATGGAATTATGTTCCCCTTGTATGATCAACCAGTGTATGGAACTATTGTCCACGTTACAGGTGACAACCTTGGTCTTCACTGTCTATTTGGTTTTGTTGAATCATTCAGTGCCAGATATTGTTGCCGCTTTTGTCTTGCTGAGAAAGAGGACTTTCAGACTGAATTTGATGAAGATTCACCCAAGATAGTTATGCGAACTCGAGCACTGCAGAACACTGGTAAAAAAAGATTTGTCTTCCCTATGTGATGGGTGTTAAACGTTCTTGCATTCTAAACTCCGTGCAGTACTTCAATACATGTGAAAACYTCTCTGTCGATATTATGCATGATATCTTGGAGGGAAGTGGCACAATATGAAATGRAACTGCTAATACTGCACTTGATAGACAAGTACACAACATCAAATGAAATAGACAGCAGAATAAAAAGCTTTAACTATGGTTACATGGAGCAAAACAACAAACCTCCGGCAGTGAAGTGAGGAGAGGACTCTAATGACTTGGGGTTAAATGCTATTCAGTCCTGGTGTTTAGTTCCCAATCTACCACTTATCTTTGGAGACTTAGTTTGTCCAAATGATCTACACTGGTATTTACTGTTGCTTCAGATAGTAAACATWGTATTTTCTCCAATGATATCAAAGGGTAATACAATTTATTTGAAACACTTAATCGCAGAACACCACAGGTTATTCAAGCAACTGTTTCCAAAAAAAAGAGGCTGCTACCGAACCATAATTTTATGGTGCATTACCCCACATGTATGCTTAAAATTGGACCAGTTTTGCATAGCTGGTGCATGTGGTATGAAGCAAAGCATAATTTCTTTAAAAAGCTTCAAAAAGGTAACTAAAACATTGGCAAAGAAACAGCAAAGTCAAATGGCATACAGTTGGCAGACATTTGACACCAACAGAGTCATGATCGGTCCAGGTAAAATGTTATCTTTAAATGTGGTGGACTGTGGCTGTAAGATGGCTGAGACTCTTCAGGTACCAATTGACACCACAGATTTAAATGTTAAATGAGCCAAACACCATGGAAATATGTATCGTTCAGGTTTAGTTGTTTGTCTTAAAGTCCATTGTGAGATGCCAGTTTTTCAGAAAATCCACCATGTTGTTGTTAAAGATGAGAGGTTACTGTTGGTTACTTTTGCCCTACAAACAATATGTCTTGATGAGCATTTTAATGCATATAGAGTTGGGTGTACAACAGAAGGGACCTTACGTAGTTGATGTTAAAGAGCTTTTCTGTCACGAAGCATTTGATATTCAGATGTCTTACAGTTGTGATTCAAGTTTGTTTATTGTTCCATACTGTTTCCTGTGACTAAACTGCACAATAAGCTCTTTAAAACCAAGATGTATTGCAATTTGGGCTTTTTTATTTACTTTTAATAAAGGGGGGACAGATGCAAAAATGTAATTTTACAGAGGCCACAATTTTATTTTATCATCAGTGTTTTTGATATGTGAGATGCCAGTTTCACAAAATCCTCCATGTCATTGTTAGATGTATTGAATTGCAATATTGAGCTTTTTTATGTACATGTATTAAAGTGAACAGAGGCCAACATTTCATTTCAGTCCACAATTTTATTTTCATCAGTATTTTGATCTATGTATTGCAAATGTCTTACATTTAAGAATAAAATGCTTTACAAGAGTAATTTTTACTCTATTTAGACTGGGACCAAATGTTATATTTTGTAGAGTATAATTGTATTCAATTTGATTAAAATGTACTCAGATAAATGTACTGTGTATGCGTTGATATGAGGCTACGTGTGGCTTTACATTTTCTTTTGTGTAGTTCTGTACTTGAGCTGTTCTTGTCTATTGATGTTCTGTATTATGTGTCATGTTCTGTGTGGAACCCCAGGAAGAGTAGCTGCTGCTTTTGTAACAGCTAATGGGGATCCAAATAAAATACCAAATACCAAAATATAACGTAGGTAGATGACGTAATGACGCCAGGTAAAATACAGAGCTACACAGAACAATAGCAGAAAAAAAACAAGTTAAAGTCCAGCAGTCATTTGAAAGTTTCAGCGAGACAACTCAAAGGCGAAATCCATTAACGCCAAGATAATGGAATTGATCGCCCTTGACAATCAACTGTTTTCTGTCGTGGATGATGTTGGCTTTCGCCAACATCAGATGTTGGCCTACCGGAGTTAAACAGTATTGTTGAAATTCACATCCATTAGCTCCTTGCTATGGGCATCGCTACTATTAGCTTCATAACTGACATTTGGACCAGCGATGTCAGCCCCATGAGCATGCTGGGTCTGACAGCACAGTGGGTCGACGAGGATTTGGTACTGAGGAAAGCCGTATTGCATGTTCAAGAATGTGTTGGTTCTCATACCGTTGCTGCCATTACAATGGCATTTGAGAACATGTTTGAAACTTGGTAACGTGAACACACTCCTAGCGCCATTCGACCAACTGACTGGAGAAATAAGCTCATGAACAGCGTCTGCAGCAGACGTGATGCCCTCTGTCATGRCATTGAAATACCTGCTCAACAAAACTGCCAACACAGACTGTGGGGTTAAAACTTACAAAAATAATCTACAAGAGGCTGTGAACAAGCGATTCGGCGGCATTCTCTCTGAGCCTCTTTACTGTGTCGCCACCATGCTCGATGCTAGGTACAAGGACYACTACTTCGATGCAGACAAGAAACAGGGTTTACGTGAAATGTTACAGACACAGCTGGACAAGATGGAAACGGACACAGTGACAGTGCGCACCGAGGAAGAGAGGCCACAGACAGACAGAGCTGAAACTTCTCTAAAACAGGCTATAAGCTACATGTGCACCACCAAGTCAGAACAGTAGGCTAAGTTATGAGGGGGAAAGGGACCAAATTATTAGGGTGAGTCACATGGGCTACTAACAGCTTACTACACAACATACACAGTATTACTTTCTTAGCTACAGGATACATATCTCCCTGGCATATTGCATAATTTATGCAGCAGCATACAATACATTTTTGGACTTGGTCCTTCTTGTGGGCAAATTTTGTCATCAAACTTTGTCATCAAAGTCTGCCATTCTCTGGCAACTCGGGAAAAAACAAGGTTGAATCATGACGTCAGATCGGAGTTCTAGAAAGAGGCCCGGGTTCCCGACTTGGAATTCCGAGTTGGATGACATTTCAAAACTTTTTTTCTCTCAGTCTGAGCTCTTTTTTTCCCAGGGTTCCCAGTTGTCAACAACTAACTGAAGTCTAAGATTTAAGATTTAACCAAGAGAGTGTCAGACCCTGATCTGTTTCACCTGTCGTGGTGATTGTCTGCACCCCCCTCCAGTTGTCGCCAATCTTCCTCATTATCTCCAGTGTATTTATACCTGTGTTCTTTGTTTCTCTCTTGCTAGTTTGTTTTGTTTYGTGAAACCTACCAGCATTTCCCACCCTTGCTCCTGTCTGTTCTAGTTCCTGTATTCAAGTTTTTCATGGGTTTTGACCTTTCTGCCTGCCCTGACCCTGCTTGCCATTCTGTGAGGACAGTTGCTGGAGATAAGAGGCAATTACAGGGAGTGAACATTTAATGAAACACGGACAGCCCTCGAGCGCCAGAGATGAGGAGCGGGAGCAGGCGTGACAGTACCCTTCCCTCTCTAGGGGCGCCACCTGGCGTCCCACCTGGGCAAGCCCAACGGGCCGGCCGAGGTGTGGGAGCCCAACGGGCCGGCCGAGGTGTGGGAGCCCGACGAGCCGGCCCGAGGTGTGGGAGCCCGACGAGCCGGCTGAGGCATGACGTGGGATGGGCGCCTGCCGAGCCAACCAAGGCAAGGAAACCTCTCGAGCCACTTAAGGCGTGGAAGCCCGACGAGCCAGCTGAGGCCCCCCCGGCTCCTACGGCAGCGGCACCTGGACCAGACGTCACCAACAAAACAAAACCTCCCTGATGCTTTGAATATTGGTGTCAGCATTTTGTAAGGACAGATGCTGGAGACAAGAAGCAAGTACAGGAAGTGAACATTAAATGAAACAACGGACATAACAAAATAAGAACAGCGTCTGGACACAGGGAACAAAACGAGGAACAGATGTATATAGGAGGRGCAATCAACAAGGTAATGGAGTCCTGGTTGAGTCCAGCGAGCGCTGATGCGCGTAATGATGGTGACAGGTGTRCGTAATGATGGGCAGCCTGGCCAGAGGAGGAGCGGGAGCAGGCGTGACAGAGAGAGAGAGAGTGAACATATCCCAATGGACTCATTGATACACACCTGTTCTGTTCTTACTCAGTCTTTCCCATGCAGCTCATTAAATAGCTGGACTTTATTGTGGTTGATAAACGAGGTAACAGGGGCCTCTGTGCCAAATGGGTCCCTATGGGCTCTGGTCAAAAGTAGTACACTAGATAGGGAATAAGTTGCTATTTGGGACAGGCACTTGGGTCTGGGAAATGACAAACCGCCTTGGCAGTGGCGTGGGAGGTTGTTCTCACCCAGGGACTAAACAACCAGGTGTGGCATACATAGAAGGGTGGAAATGGGGGGAAGCCGGAGGAACCCTTGTTGCATTACAACAAATCAATACATTCTAAGAGAATTCATTACAAGAGAATTCATTTTATTCTAACATAAATCAATAGATTCTAAGAGAATTCATTACAAGAGAATTCATTTTATTCTAACATAAATCAATACATTCTAAGAGAATTCATTACATTCTAACAATAAACAACACAAGGTTAAACACCTTCACCAGTTAGAACCCTAGTACTTTATACGCTAATAGAAAAGTTGTATATTTAGAGAATTCTCACTTTCTACCAACAACAATGACATTTTGGAAAGCAGGGTGAAACTTTAATTTAGAGCTAGCTATGGGAGGGAGATCTATGAAATAAATAAACAACAAAGGGAGCTGAGGAAGATGTGAGGAAAGGTGATTTCAGGAATCGAGGTTAGAGTGGCAGAGAGAGAGAGGAGACTTTTCTGAAAGAAGAAAATCATACACAAAAGAACAGGAGGAAAAATAGAAGATGGACAGATGAAGGGAGAGATGATGGAGAGGAGTGGTGTGGGAGGAAAAGTTAAGGAATAATGGGGTGAGAGAAAGGTTACAGAGGAGCGAGTTAATAGAGGTCAGAGGGAAGGAATGGATATTGTAAGATGGAGAGAAAGTAGAAGAGGGAGAACAAGTGATGTGGAAATGAAGAGGATGTTACAGGCCTGAATGAAGAAAGAAAAAAGAAAAACCAAACAGGGACAATGGATCCCTAAAGGCTGAGGCACAGAGAGAAGAGTATAGAGAGAATGCATTTCCTAGTCCACATAGAGGAGACAGAGTAAAGAGAGAGATAGCGGGAGAAAGAGATGACGGAGAAGGGGACAGAGAGATAGAGAGGAGGAAAAAGAGCGTAATCTGTAGATCACTTTTAAAACAGAGTCACTCTGTTCTAGAGGTCATCTTCTTTAACAAGGTAGGAATGTGTTTAACAAGGACATCTGTTACCACCTTGATGACACACACACACACACACACACACACACACACACACACACA
>NC_036844.1:36559142-36590182 GCF_002910315.2 Salvelinus sp. IW2-2015
ACACAGTCTCAGGTAACATCAAACAACCCCACAGGCAAATACACAACCAATGCCCAAACTGACAACAGCAGTGTGCTTCAATCCTGGTCTTGGAGACCTAGTTGCATCCCAAATGCATAAAATCTGCACCTTATGGGTGGGTGGGTCTACAGTAGCCTGGCCTGCATGGCATCAGTAGGGAAATCCGACTGGATGCCAGGCTAAGCACCCTACTCACTAGGTAGTGCACTAGTTTTGACCTGGGCCCATAGCATCTGGTCAAAGGTAGTGCACTAGTTTTGACCAGGGCCCATAGCATCTGGTCAAAACGAGTGCACTATATAGGGAATAAGGTGCTATTTGGGACGTCCACTAGCCTGGCATCCAATCTGATTTCCTTACGGATGCCATGCAGGCCAGGCCACTGGAGACCCATAAGATGCAGGATTTGATGTTAGTAGAGCTATGCCTGTTTCAGAGTGCTGAGTGGCCTCTCTACTGGGCAGGAGGGAGATAATGAGCACTAACCTATGCATTTAAACACAGATGATGGACACTAACCTATGAATTTAATCAGAGGTAGTTACAGAACACTTAGTTAAAGTGATGAGGCACAAGCACTCACACACACACACTCCCCATGCATTCGAATGATATTAGTCCCGTGCTTTTAAAAAGGGAAGGGAAACAACAACAAAAAAGGGAAGGGAAACAAACACTAGGCTTTAGAATGCTAGCTAACTGTAACGGTAAACGCCATATTGCCATTGGCGGGTTGCTGGTAGTCTGAAAAGAAATCAATGGCAGGGGAGGAAATAGTTAGGGAGCCAATAAACCTCCTGAAAGCATTCATTGCCCCAGGTCAAAGTTTGTTCTCGTGGCAAGAATAGCATCATAGACTGGCCTGTAACATGCTTACCACACCGCCCACGTTGTGTGCGCATCGCAAAATAAATGTACAGAGAATGAATGGGGCCATGTATCGTGAGATTTTGAGTGAAAACCTCCTTCCATCAGCAAGGGCATGGAAGATGAAACGTGGCTGGGTCTTTCAGCATGACAATGATCCCAAACACACCGCCCGGGCAACGAAGGAGTGGCTTCGTAAGAAGCATTTCAAGGTCCTGGAGTGGCCTAGCCAGTCTCCAGATCTCAACCCCATAGAAAATCTTTGGAGGGAGTTGAAAGTCYGTGTTGCCCAGCAACAGCCCCAAAACATCACTGCTCTAGAGGAGATCTGCATGGAGGAATGGGCCAAAATACCAGCAACAGTGTGTGAARACYTWSWGAARACKTWYRRMMWMYGTCATTGCCAACAAAGGGTATATAACAAAGTATTGAGAAACTTTTGTTATTGACCAAATACTTATTTTCCACCATAATTTGCAAATAAATTCATAAAAAATCCTACAATGTGATTTTCTGGATATTTTTTTCTCATTTTGTCTGTCATAGTTGAAGTGTACCTATGATGAAAATTACAGGCCTCTCTCATCTTTTTAAGTGGGAGAACTTGCACAATTGGTGGCTGACTAAATACTTTTTTGCCCCACTGTACATGTTATTCAATAATTTCACCCAAACTGCTTGCGTCGTCAACTAGCGTCTGCGTAGCCAGGCACTAAAATAGAACTTGGTTCTATTTTTACGCTTGACGCGCTGTAAGTCCCGCCTAACCCATCTCCGCATTGGTTTTTAGGAGCAGATACCCACGTGGGTGATTGAAAGATGAACTGAGGTCCACACTCCAGGCCAGTTGGTGGTGGTAATGCACCTTAAAGTTGGTTGCCAACCGCCATATAAAGTCCACAGAAGAAGACTGAAGGAGGAGAGATTATTAGAAACCAATTAGGTTTCCCCTTTTATCTGTGGATTAAGTATCAGAGTAGAAATTGTAACAAAGATCCAGAAAAAAAGGACCTTGTGCATTTCAGGTATAAAAAAAGAACATGCACGCAACACCACAGCCGGCAGAGGGTCTGCGTAGCACTGACACAACCTGCTGTCAGTGCGGATGCTGCCAGATAATGGCCAGGAAGGATGCGTGTCGCAGAGAGATAGTGGCGATGCAGCACAAGGTTGGCTACTCGACCTGTCAGCAGCCTGTAAGACAGTTTATTAAATCGCTAACACTTTGCTTGATAATACGTTGATTGAAACTAACATCAGTTGATTGAAGCCAACATCAGTTGATTGAAGCTAACATCAGTTGAAGCTAATATCAGTTGATTGCAGCTTACATCAGTTGATTGCAGCTGACATTAGTTTTGTAATGATAACCAATAACGGTGAGGTAAACGTAAGCACTAGAATACACCCGACGCTAACTATTCCCACCACTGCAGTTTAGCGCGACGGTAATGTTCTTACCTTTTGATTGGATGACCAGGGTTCAAATCGCAGCCCAAAACATGTAATTTCATAAATACAATGCATTCGGAAAGTATTCAGACCCCTTCCATTTTTCACATTTTGTTATGTTACAGCCTTATTAAAATTTTTATTAAATAATGTTTTTCCCTCATCAGTCTACACACTATTTTGACAAAGCGAAAACACCTTAATTACATAAGTAGTCAGGCCTTTGCTATGAAACTTGAAAATGAGCTCAGGTGCATCCTGTTTCCATTGATCATCCTGTTTCTACAACTTGATTGGAGTCCACCTGTGGTAAATTCAAGTGATTGGACATGATTTGGAAAGGCACACACCTGCCCGGCCAAACCGAGCAATTGAGAAGGGCCTTGGTCAGGGAGGTGACCAAGAACCCGATGGTCACTCTGACAGAGCTCTAGAGTTCCTCTGTGGAGATGGGAGAACCTTCCAGAAAGACAACAATCTCTGCAGCACTCCACCAATCAGGCTTTTATGGTAGTGGCCAGACGAAAGCCACTCCTCAGTAAAAGGCACATGACAGCCCGCTTAGGGATTGCCAAAAGGCACCTTAAGGACTCTCAGACCATGAGAAACAAGATTCTCTGGTCTGAATGCCAAGCATCACGTCTGGAGGAAACCAGGCACTAGTCCTCACCTGGCCAATGGTGAAGCAGGGTGGTGGCAGTGGCGGCAGGGACTGGGAGACTAGTCAGGATCGAGGGAAAGTACAGCGCCTTGATGAAAACKTGCTCCAGAGCGCTCAGGACTTGGTTCACCTTCCAACAGGACAACGACCCTAAGCACACAGCCAAGACAACGCAGGAGTGGCTCCGGGACAAGTCTATGTGGTGGCCCAGCCAGAGCCCGGACTTGAACCCCGATCTAACATCTCTGGAGAGACCTGCAAATAGCTTGTGAGCGATGCKCCCCATTCAACCTGAGCTTGAGATCTGCAGAGAATGGAAGAAACTCTCCAAAACCAGGTGTGCCAAGCTTGAACTGTCATACATTCAACTTACCTTTCYTTAACTAGGCAAGTCAGTTAAGAACAAAGTCTTATTTTCAATGACAGCCTAGGAACAGTGGGTTAACTGCCTTGTTCAGGGGCAGTGCAACCTTGTCAGCTCAGGGATCTGATCTTGCAACCTTAYGGTTACAAGTCCAACGCTCTAACCACAAGGCTACCTGCCGCCCCAGTACTGAGTAAAGTACTGAGTAAAGGGTCTGAATACTAATGGTAAAGTGATATTTAAGTTTTTGTTATTTTCAGAAATGTGCAAAAAAWTCTAAAAACCTGATTTTGCCTTGTCATTATGGGGTATTGTCAATTTTAGAATAAGGCTGTAACGTAACAAAATGTGGAAAAGGTCAAGGGGCACGAATTCTTTCCGAATGCACTGTACATATACACTACTGTTCAAAAGTTTGGTGTCACCTAAAAATTTCCTGGTTTTTGAAAGAAAAGCTAATTTTTACCCCATTAAAATAACATAAAATTGATCAGAAATACAGTGTAGACATTGTTAAAGTTGTAAATGACTATTGGAATTCGAGGCATTATCAAGTGTTTGTCAAATTGTGAATGAGAGAGACTTATAAAGTGTGTACTGTACAACCTGTGCAAAAAAACAAAGCAGAGCTTATGCCTGACATGACCTTGTTTCAACTGTATCAAGAAATACTCTTATTTWGTATGCCTAACAATCAGATGCTTGTAGAATTATGACTCTTTTGAGATTTCAGTTCAACGTTCATCGTCAGTAGGGGTGTGTAAAATACATGATGAGCAAACACAAAACACGAATGCTAAACACATTCTTCAGTAAAAAGGCCCTCTAACATCCGCCTGAATTGCAAAATCCACCAACTTTAAAGTGGCACTCCAGTCTCCTTTTCACCTGATTTAACACCTGATTTACTCCATAAGTGGTCCAGGTAAGTCATGACATCACAAGTGGGGGGGGTGAGCCTTTCCTCTTTTGTTCTCTATTGTTCCTCAAGCAAGGGGGAGGCTGATGATATCACGGATTCCCATCAGACTAACTCCTTGAAGTTTGCAGTTGTCGTGTACTTTACTGTATTTATACTTGGAATATCGCTTTAAAAAACACTTGTTGACATTGCACTGTGTGAGAAGCAAGTACATCACAATAAAATTAGATTTGACTACATTTAGATTGGATTTGTGGGTCCAGGTGACCAGCCCTCGTGATCTGATATATTTTGCATACACAATCATTTACAATACACTTTTTTAAATGGCATCGCTGTATTTTACATAWTAAAAACCTATAAATATATACARATAAGTGGAAACGGAGTAGGAATGACACTAAAGCTTCTTGCCTCCGACTGGCAGCTGTAGTGTAGCTGGTCGGGATAAGGGCGGGTGGGCTGTGTGAGGAAAACGGCATGTGAATGTCAGGAGCACGGCTGTCACTTGACAAAGGCGCCTGTCACGGGCGCTGGGTACTCTGGGTACTCTGGAGGGCCGCCAGCTTCCTGAGTGGCATTGCTAACTGGGTAACTCTGGAGGGCCGCCAGCTTCCTGAGTGGCATTGCTAACTGGGGTAACTCTGGAGGACCTCCAGCTTCCTGAGTGGCATTGCTAACTGGGTACTCTGGAGGACCGCCAGCTTCATGAGTGGCATTGCTAACTGGGTAACTCTGGAGGCCGCACAGCTTCCTGAGTGGCATTGCTAACTGGGTAACTCTGGAGGGCCCGCCAGCTTCCTGAGTGCATTGCTAACTGGGTAACTCTGGAGGGCCGCCAGCTTCCTGAGTGCATTGCTAACTGGATAACTCTGGAGGGCCGCCAGCTTCCTGAGTGGCATTGCTAACTGGGTAGGACGTCGGTGGAGACCCCAGCTTCCTGAGTGGCATTGCTAACTGTTGAAACTCGGGAGACGCCAGCTCTGAGTGGCATTGCGTAACTCTGGAGGGCGCCAGCTTCCTGAGTGGCATTGCTAACTGGGTAACTCTGGAGGGCCGCCAGCTTCCTGAGTGGCATTGCTAACTGGGGTAACTCTGGAGGGCCGCCAGCTTCCTGAGTGGCATTGCTAACTGGGTAACTCTGGAGGGCCGCCAGCTTCCCTGAGTGCATGCTAAACTGGGTAACTCGGAGGGCCGCCAGCTTCCTGAGTGGCATTGCTAACTGGGTAACTCTGGAGGGCCGCCAGCTTCCTGAGTGGCATTGCTAACTGGGTAACTGTCACAACTGTGTCTTACTTTTTCACAAAGCCAAAAACCACACCCGTTATTCATAGGGGCGTCCTACTATGCTCCCATTGGCTAGCGTTGTCTCACTCACAGGCGATCAGCGCTTCTAGTCACCTGTTGGGCTCCCGACAGCTATTGCCTCGCAGCCTGTTAAAGAGAGACATGGATGCACACACACCTGAGAGACAGTGACCTTCCAAGGTAAGGATGGAAAGTGTAATTTAACAATTAGCTGCCTACCGTAATGCAGGCCTATTATTAACATGTTTGGTAACATTTGCCCATGTATTTATTTTTAGAGTTTCAATGAGTTGTAAAAATGTCTCAGAGAACTGGATTTGCCCAATTTAAGGTCAGCTAAGTAACTTAACGTCACTAGCTCGGTAATTAAAGTTATTATATTATCATTAGTATTATCATAGCACACAACACATCAAGTTACATTGTTTTCCTATTTAGAGTTGGCTACCSCGTTGGTACAAATATCATATTTGTTCACTTGTGGAGAGATCTACCCAGAGACACCACCCAACTTTTGAATTGAGCCTACGCCTAGGAGTGAATTCTGTTACAAGAGTGGCTTTTAAAGACTAGAGACACTGGAGTGACATGGAGGGTCAGTGTAACAAGACCCAGGAAAGGACATCCACTTATTTTCAAGGTAATGATTGAAGTGGGTAAAATTTTGCACTCACACATTCCTGYTGCCATTCCTGAGCAAGCTCTGTACTTGTGGTGCCCCGATCCCGCAGCTGAAACAACTTTAGGAGACGGTCCTGGCTTGCTGGACTTTCTTGGGCGCCCTGAAGCCTTCTTCACAACAATTGAACCGCTCTCCTATGAAGAACTTGATGATCTGATAAATTATTTAGGTGCAATCTTACTGGCAGCAATATCCTGCTTGTGAAGCCCTTTTTGTGCAAAGCAATGATGACGGCACGTGTTTCCTCGCAGATAACCATGTTTGACAGAGGAAGAACAATGATTCCAAGCGCCACCCTCCTTTTGAAGCTTCCAGTCTGTTATTCGAACTCAATCAGCATGACAGAGTGATCTCCAGCCTTGTCCTCGTCAACACCTCGTGTAACGAAAAATCACTGACATGTAGTCAGCTGGTTCTTTTGTGGCAGGGCTGAAAATGCAGCGGAAATATTTTGGGGGGATTCAGTTCATTTGCATGGCAAGAGGGGACTTTGCAATTAATTGCAATTCATCTGCTCACTCTTCATACCATTCTGGAGTATATGCAAATTGCATCAATACAAACTGAGGCAGCAGACTTTGTGAAATTAAATATTTGTTCATTCTCAAAACTTTTGGCCCACGACTGTATTCACCCCCTTTGCTATGAAGCCCCTAAATATAGATCTGGTGCAACTAATTCCTTCAGAAGTCACATAATTAATTAAATAAAGTCCACCTGTGTGGTGCAATCCTGTCCAGCAAGATCTGTCACAGATCTCAGTATATCATATTACTCAAATCTGTTTGAAAGACCCTCCAGTCTGTATTTCTCCGGGATCGATTACAATCTGAATAGGTATGGTACAAGCATTCTCTCCTCAAACCTGGCTCTCACTATAGCCTCATGTGAGAAGTGACAATGTATAGCGATGGGGGTTGATACTCGGAATTGGTCAATTCCCCATCAGACTATACTCACTGCTCCCCACATAGCTTTAAATAGCTCTACAGGTGCTGCTAACATGGATGAAACTTTTGATGGACTTTATGTTATCGTTACACTACTGTGAAGGTACCGTGTTGCCACTTCCTCGCACAGGCAGAGGGGTATTGTTAGAAGTAATCTCATCTCCATCCAACTCAGGCCTGTCAGTAGCTACACAAGGAAGCGTTGCTCATCTAATATTACCTTGAATACTCCATCTGATATGAGCTCTCGAAATAGTGGACTAGGAATTATTCATTTGAATACTAGAAGCTTGATCCAAAAGTTTGATTTGATTGAAATACTGGTCTCACAATCACATGCTGACATAATGATTATATCTGAATCCTGGCTGTGTGTCTCTGTTCCAGACTCAGATGTTCTGTTAGCTGGGTATAATGTCTACAGAGCAGACAGAGTGGGTAGAGGTAGACTCAGATGTTCTGTTAGCTGGGTGTAATGTCTACAGAGCAGACAGAGTGGGTAGAGGTAGACTCAGATGTTCTGTTAGCTGGGTATAATGTCTACAGAGCAGACAGAGTGGGTAGAGGTGGGGGTATTGCCATATATGTTAAATGCAACCTAGATGTCACTGTGTCCATTTCAACTTCTGTTCCGAAACAGTATTAATGCTTAGTTCTAAATGTGGTCCTTGGTCATAATGCACTATTAACACTAGCGGGAGTTTATCGCCCACCCTCAGCTCTGGTATCTGCTCTATGCAAATTGTTTGATGTCTAATTATGCAAACTCTGAATGATTGATTATCGGAGATCTCAATCTGGACTGGCTGATGCCAGCATCGTTTAACAGATTTCCAGAATTTAGCGGGATCACCAGCAGACTCTATCATAGCATCAAGAAAATACCTAGATTTTGCCCTTTTTATTCCTCCGGTCCATTTATTTTTTAAATTGCCTAAAAAGCAKCYAATCAGCTGTTTCACCAGTTTTCCTCGCCAAGGCCCATGCTTGATTCTTTTGCAAAAAAATGATTTTCAAATCACAGGAGAACCAAGGATTAGTTTGATTTTTTTTACCCTGAAAACGAGAACGCTTAAACTGGGTCCATTATGCAGTTTACGGATAAAAGCTCTGAATAATAAAGGTAATGGATAAAGGCTTGCTCTGAGAAGTGTTTATAGTTTATCTTTAGAATTATACGGGGGTCAGGGTTTTTTAGCCTAGTGTCTCTGATACATGCAATAGGGCAGTGGTCACTGATGTCATTAGCAAATAACCCACTAGCTATATATTTGTGAGGTGTATTTGTTAAGATAAGGTCTATTCATGTAGATTTTTGGGTGTCTTTTGGATTATGACAGGTAGGTATATTTATTAGTTGAGTAAGATTTAGTTCGTTACAAATGTCTTTTAATTTAACTCACTTAAACCAGGAAACTCCTTGACTTCCTTGCCGAAGCAAATTACATCGGAATCTGGGATCATCAGTGACAGAACTGAAATTTGTGATGTTTTTAATAAGCATTTTTATTTCTGCTGGTTTACTTTTTGAAAGAAAAATGGCCAACATGATCCTGACTCAGTCCCCCGGCCTTCAGCTGTTGTGGAAAACAGTAAGCCGGTTTTTAATTTTCAAAAAGTCACAGAAGATGAGGTCTTATCTGCACTATCTGCTATAGATTCTAATAAATCATTAGGCGCTGACAATCTGGATCCATATTTACTCAAGTGTGCGGCACCTATTATTGCTGGTGCAGTGACGCATATCTTTAATCAAACATTTGTCGTAGGAAAGATTCCTAAAGCTTGGAAAACAGCTTTTGTTTTACCACTCCTCAAGGGAGGTGATGGTAGTGAATTGGATAATTATCGGCCCATCTCTAAGCTCTCCTGTTTGGCTAAAATTCTAGAGTCATTGGTGAAAAGGCAACTACAATCTTTTTTAACTGTTAACAATACTCTTTCTAGTAATCAATCTGGCTTCAGACCTAAACACAGTACTATTACGGCCACTGTACGTGTTGTAAATGATGTTACTAATGCCCTAGATAATAGAAAGTACTGTGCCGCCTTGTTCATAGATTTGTCTAAAGCTTTTGACACTGTAGACCATGCGATACTTTTGGGTAAACTGTCGTCAATAGGACTGGGACTGGATGCCTGTCGTTGGTTTCATGACTATCTAAAGGATAGAAGTCAGGCTGTTAGAGTTGACAGCATCCAGTCGGAGCCATTGGAGTTGGTTAACTTCTTGAGAATACAGGGGGTGCTATTTTCCCATTAGCATAATTTGCTCTACAGATTAAACTGCCTCTTATTCAATTATTGCTCTTACTATATGCATATAAATAATACCATTGGAAAGAAAACAATCTCTAGTTTCTAAAACCGTTTCAATTTTGTCTCTGAGTGATACAGAAGTCATTTGACAGCACTTTCCATGACCAAGAAGAAAAAAGCAAGATGTGTATGCCAGCTTCAACTCTCTGCCTATATATGGTCGTGCCCCCTATGACCCGAAACACACCTCATTGGCCTTCCTCTGGGTGTCAAGAGACTCAGAGCGAACAAATATCTTGTTTATCTGCGGACTGACGTGAAATGAGAGCTAATTCTTTGGCGTGACCGACAACTTCCGGTTCTGTAAATCGTGCGACTTGTAGCTGCGATTGTCTTCTGTTGTGCGGCCATTATGAATGAAAACTATCTCCGTCTCGAAGTTTGTTTGATACATGTGACCAGATCATCGTATGTATGTTTTTCAATATAGTTTAATCAGATTATTTGAATTTTTTCGGAGTTTTTGTGTGTTCCGTTGTCTATTTTATTTACGTTTGAGAGATCCGTGCCACTCGACCAGTACCTGTGCTAAATGGAGTGGGAAAGGAACAATTCTGAACGGAACCAACGACTCATCTTGACAAAGGACACTTTGATCAACATTCTGATGAAAGATCAGCCATAGTAAGACCCAATTTACGATGTTATATCATATCTGTTGTGCATGTGAACTGGCCGTGGGCGCCTAGCCGAATCTGCCTGTATAGCTATGCTAATTTAGCTCTTACATTTTGTTTTCGTATAAAACATTTAATAAATCTGAAATATTGTTTGGATTCACCAGATGTTGGGCTTTCAATATCTGTACGCTGTGTATTTTTCTGAAATGTTTTAAGATGAGTAATTCGTATATGACGTTGGTCTGCTAATTGTTCTGGCTGGGTCAGCACTATTTCAGATTGCAGCTGCAATGTAGAACTGTGATTTATACCTGAAAAATAACTATGCTATACCATAAATAGTTTATCAGATTGTCATCTTATGAAGTTGTTTCTTGGTTAGTGGCTATATATATTTTTATTAGTCGAATTAGTGATAGCTACTGACGCAGGAAAAAACTATGGGAGTAAAAAAATCGTGTCCTTTGCTAACGTGGTTAGCTAATAGATTTACATATTGGGTCTTCCCTGTAAAACATTTTAAAAATCTGAAATGGTGGCTTTATTCACAAGACCTGTATCTTTCATCTGTGTCTTGGACTTGTGATTAATGATATTTAGATGCTACAAGTTACTTGTGACGCTATGCTAGCTATGCACTCAGTGGGGGGGGGGGGGGGTGCTACCGGATCAGGGTTGGTGACTCGTGAGAAGTTAAAGGAGTCCCACAAGGTTCTATACTTGGTCCATTACTGTTCACTCTCGACATAAAAAATATCGGTGATGAGAATAGAAAGTGTCAAATTCATTTAATGCTGGTGACACTGTCATGTAGTCTATCGCCCAACGGCTGACAAAGCATTATCACTATTGGAGACAGATTTTAAGATATTACAAGTGTAACGGCTTCGTTAGTGGAAGGAGAGGAGGACCAAATGCAGCGTGGTACATATCCATAATATTGTTTAATCGAGAATGAATACAAAATACAAAAAAGAACAAGAGAATAAATGAAAACCGACACAGTCCCGTATGGTGCAAACACTGAAACGGAAAATAACTACCCACAACCCATAGTGGGAAAACAGGCTACCTAWGTATGATTCTCAATMAGAGACAACGATCGACACCTGCCTCTGATTGAGAACCATACTAGGCCAAACACATAGAAATATAACGTACAGAACAAAACATAGAAAAACAACATAGAATGCCCACCTCAACTCACACCCTGACCAAACTAAAATAAAGACATAAAAAAGGAACTAAGGTCAGAACGTGACAACAAGGGTATTTTATACAGCTGAAACTTGTTTTAAATGCAAAGAAAACACATTTTATGATTTTTAATAGGTTCAAAAAGTTGGTTGAAAATACACTTGCACTTACGAGCTTAGATGGTTCTCGAATTAATCAGGTCTCTGCATATAAATACTTAGGGATATGGTTGGATGATAAACTCTTTTAAAATGCATATTGCCGAACTTTGTAAACTAAAAATCAAGCTAGGCTTCCTCTATAGAAACAGGACATGCTTGTCCTCTACAAATAGAAGACAAATTGTGCAAGCTACTTTTATGTCTGTTATAGATTATGGGGATATTATTTACATGCATGCTACGGCATCAACACTTAAATCGCTGGATGCTACTGATCATTGCGCACTTAGGTTATTACGGGTGCTAGCTACAGAACTCACCACTGTGTTTTATATTAAAATGTGGGTTGGACTTCGCTGTCCATGAGACGAGAACAACATGCTCTCGTGTTTGTCTATCAAGCACCTCTGAATAAACTACCTTCTTATTTATCATAACTCATCAACATTAGAATTAGAATTCCTAAAACATGGATTATACTTGAGGCCCATGCGATTTCCACAGAGTTGGGTATGGCTGCCATTTCCTGTTACGCTCCTTGCTTATGGAGTAGCCTGCAGACTAAACTTAAACTTGAGACTCTTGTCCTCTTTGCCCATTTTAAATATTTATTGGTGGATTTTTATTTTTGTATTGCTTGTAAATGTTTCGGGTAATGCAAGTTCTTGTACTGTTCGGGAAATAACCTATGTGTAAATGTATTCTTCTGCTGTATTTTTTTGTGTTATCTGTGATCGTTTTGTTTGTCTTGTTTAGTTTCTTAATCATTGTACCTAAACTGTATGTGTAAACATGTATACGCAGGGCCCAGCTGTARAAGAGACCTTGGTCTCAGTCTGTGTTCCTTGTTGAAATAAAGGTATAATAACACCATTAAGCAAGGGGCACCACCAAGCAAGTGGTACCATGAAGACCAAGGTGCTCTCCCAGGGACAAAGTTGTGGAGAAGTACAGATCAGGGTTGGGTTATAAAAGAATATCCAAATCTTTGAACATCCCACGGAGCAACATTAAATCCATTATAAAAAAATGGAAAGAATATGGCACCACAACAAACCTGTCAACAGAGGGCTGCCCACCAAAACTCACAGACAGGCAAGAAGGGCATTAATCAGAGAGGCAATGAAGAGACCAAAGATAACCCTGAAGGAGCTGCAGAGCTCCACAGCGGAGATTGGAGTATCTGTCTATAGGACCACTTTAAGCCGTACACTCCACAGAGCTGGGCTTTACGGAAGAGTGGCCAGAAAAAAGCCATTGCTTAAAGAAAAAAATAAGGAAACACGTTTGGTGCTCGCCAAAAGGTATGTGGGTGACTCACCAAACATGGAAGAAGATACTCTGGTCAGATGAGACTAAAATGTTGCTTTTTGGCCATCATGGAAAAAGCTATGTCTGGCGCAAACCCAACACCTCTCATCACCCCGAGAACAACATCCCCACAGTGAAGTATGTTGATGGTAGCATCATACTGAGGGAATGATTTTCATCGACAGGGACTGGGAAACTGGTCAGAATTAAAGGAATGATGGATGGCGCTAAATCCATGGAAATTCTTGAGGGAAACCTGTTTCAGTCTTTCAGAGATTTGAGACTGAGACAGAGGTTCACCTTCCAGCAGGGCATGACCCTAAGCATACTGCTAAAGCAACACTTGAGTGGTTTAAGGGGAAACATTTAAATGTCTTGGAATGGCCTAGTCAAAGCCTAGACCACAATCCAATTGAGAATCTGTGGTATCTGTGGTATGAGTGGCTAGATGTGCCAAGCTTATAGAGACATATCCCAAGAGACTTGCAGCTGTAATTGCTGCAAAAGGTGGCTCTACAAAGTATTGACTTTGGGAGGGATGAATAGTTATGAACGCTCAAGTTCCGTTTTTTTGTCTTATTTCATGTTTGTATTATAATAAAAAATATTTTGCATCATCAAAGAGGAAGGCATGTTGTGTAAATCAAATGATACTATTCCAGGTTGTAAGGCAACAAAATAGGAAAAATGCCAAGGGGGTGAATACTTTCACAAGGCACTGTACTATATGAGGCATATACAGTATGAGTGAGACCAATGTAAGAGTTTTTGTTGTGGACTCACAGGGGATGTAAGAGACAAGGTTTATTTGACATTTTCACCATGTATTTGGCACAGATTGTATCAGAAAGTCTTTAGGAAAGAGTACAGAGAGCAGAGTGAGCCTTCCATGATGTCATCACTAGAGGCAGATAGAGGAGTACAGCCTAAAATGCAGCAACACCTTTGCTAAAATAGCAACATCTTCAGGTGGAACTCCTCTCATGGCCATATCCACCCCCCTTATGAAGCGGGTCCATCAGCTCAAACACATTGGGGAGCTATGTTTCATTGACTCACCCGGAAACATGGACAGTGTTTTTACTATTGACGCACACATGTGCAGGTGGTCTTCCTCTTGGGATCATCTTCACCCAGTCAGAAGATGAAGCCACAATTTTTGATGGCCTTCAGCTCCTGATGGAGATATTGGCGGAGGATGCATTTGCTGGGAGAGGTCAGACAGGGCCTTGTCTTTTTCTATCCGACGACTGCAAGGCAGAGAGAGAAGTATTAGGCCTTCCCGGAGGCAACCCTCCTCCTTTGTGTTTTTCACTTGCTCCAAGTCTGGAGGTGGCTATGGAGGAAAGAACATGGCATTGAGATGAAGGACAGCGAGCCAGGCCCTCTTTAGCAGTGTCAATGACATGCTTTATGCTAGGGATATGGACAAGGTGAAACAGCGCCATCATCTGGCCCTTGTCAACCGAGTTACAGTCAGGTCAGTGTAGAGTAAAGTCAGGTCAGTGTAGAGTAACAGGAACAAGACCTTAATTGTCCTCCTCACATGATGTAACAAAAGTAAACTCTTCAATACTGGTATTCACATTACATAATTGTTTTACCGCACAAATGTTAACAGTGAGGCAATACATGTCAGTTGTTTTATGTGTGTTCATTGAACAATTGCAAGTACAGTAAATTCCTGGCTTACCTGGAGAAACGATATGGTCGTAGGGAGTTTTAGGCCCTGAGTTTCATACCCGTGGAAATGACACCAACAACTACGTGGAAACTGCCATGAGAGTCCTGAAAGACAAAATCCTCCARAGGACCAAAGCCTTCAACCTGCCTCAGCGGTTTGATCTTCTTACATCCCGCTTGGAGACCTACTATGGAGCCAAGGTGACAGACATGGCAGTTGGACGTTGGGAGACTTTCCATCAGTCTAGATTTGTTGCTTTGGAGAGCTATCTTCAACGGTCAGACGCCTGCCAGGTAAATACAAGCATATTACTATCACAGGCCGTATACATATCTTAACGAATTATATTGATATCTTCTTATATACATTTTGATATAATATCCTAGATTGAAGAGAAGAAGGTTAGTGTAAGGGGCACCACCCCAGGCACTGTCTACACAGTTGATATGGAGGTGGAGCTGTGTACCTGCCCAGTAGGCCATACAGGAGCACCATGAAAGCAGAACTTTGAATGCTTCTCCATCAACTTCCTTCCCACAACACTGGAGATGCGGGCTGAGCTCTTTAAAATAACATCAGGGGGTAATACAGTGCCAACAAAACATAAAAACCCAACATGAATGTAATGTACTGTTAATGTACATAACTATATGCATCAGTKTTCATTGTATGTACTTTGAATACCTGGAGTTTCCCTAGAGTTCTTTCAAACCAGCAAAATCAGCCAAGAGGTAAGTCAGACACAGGTAACATACCTGTACTCAACAAGTACTTACACTGTTTAACAGACACACTACAACCACTAAAATAGATTGTCATATCATTTACCAGCATGATTCTAACTATTACCTACAGCTCATTCCAATCAACAACTTGGGGATCCAAGCTCACCAGTAAAAGGTATGAAGCTTAAACATTAATGTTCAGTACATCTGCACTTCATGAATGAATACAGGAGAAGTATTTATACTGGCACTTGTATTCTGTTTGGGTTATCGTTTTCCGCTGTTGTTTTCAAATAATGGTATATGGTGTTGTCATCCATATTGAGTGCAGTTGAACCATCCAAATATACAACCTTCATTGTGCATTGTACCTTACTAGTCATATCTTAGTAGTTTATATGTTCACTTGGAGACATGGCCACCTGCTTGGAGAAACTAACAGTGTGACCAACTAACAGTGTGACCAACAGCCTGTGCCCAGTGACAATGATGACAGCCAGGATCCGCCAGAGCCGTCCAGCCAGGATCCGCCAGAGCCGTCCAGCCAGGATCCGCCAGAGCCAGCCAGCCAGGATCCGCCCCTCAGTCCGGAGCTGCCCCTCAGTCCGGAGCTGCCCCTCAGTCCGGTGCTGCGTACATGGAGGGTGGTTGTTAGGAGGAGGCCACGGGGGCGAGTARGGAGGCRGACAAAGACATTGTTAAGGTGGGGTCCACGTCCCGCGCCAGAGCCGCCACCGTGGACAGACGCCCACCCAGACCCTCCCCTAGAATTTATGGTGGTGCGCCCGGAGTTCGCACCTTAAGGAGGGGGGGTTCTGTCACGTTCCTGACCTGTTTTCCTTTGTCTTGTATTTATTTTATTTGGTCAGGGCGTGAGTTGGGTGGGTTTGTCTATGGTTGATTTTCTATGTTGGGATTTTTGTGTTCGGCCTGGTATGATTCTCAATCAGAGGCAGCTRTCAATCGTTGTCCCTGATTGAGAATCATACTTAGGYAGCCTGGGTTTCACRTGTGTTGTGTGGGTGTTTGTTTCCGTGTTTGTGTTTTTCACCACACGGTACTGTATAGGTTTCTGCACTTCGTTTATTTGTTTTGTAATTCAGTGTTCAGTTTTGTTATATTACGGCTCCTCCTCTGCAGCGCAGGGGGCGGTTCCTCCTGCAGGCAGAGGAGGGTCGTTAGTGATTGGAGCCACCTGGGCTCAGGGTATAAAACTGTCACTAATCACTTCTCTCTCTCTCTCTCTGCTCCTCCAGGTATGCTCATGATTTGTTTGTTCCTTTGTAGTTTTGCATAGTTTTCACTCAGTCATATTCACACACACAGATTCACGCATCCATGCACTTTACATACACCTTACATTATGATACTTCCACACCTCATTCCTTTTTCTTAGTTTAAAGTTAATAGTTTGGTTTATAATAAAGAACCTTTTTAATTGGCCTATACCTGTTGTTCGTGTCCCCTCATTTTTGTCACAGGCTATGAGCCGGCTTGTGACAAACACTAACCACTCCGCGTATTGGTCCGATCCGTCTCGCCTCTCCTCGTCCGAGGAGGAGGACGAAGAATATGAAAGCCGTTACACATATCCTCTGAATTATCACCAACTGACCTGGTTGCTGGATGACCTCAACAGGTCAGTATCGATGACAACGGCGAAGCAATTTAATGCAATTAAAGGCAATCCATAAAGGCTTGTGTCAGCCATCCATTGCTTTGGGAAGTCTCACATCAGCCCAGCGGCCAACAGAGTAGCAGCACTCCGAAGAGCTGCCGGACGACCAGGCCCTATGATTCCCTGTTAGCCTACAGCTGTTGCCCTTCGTTACACCAAGGCTGGTACAAAACGACGTCTCACGACTGGACAACCAAAAGGCCAGAACAGCCCCGTTCACATGCTAAAAGGAAAAGGCCATCAGAAATTAGACACCACAAGTTGCCTGACTCACCCAAAGTGAATAAAGCACATGTGAAGTAAAATGATGTTCCCCTTGACGTTCCTACTGTCTCAATAAAATACAAAATGCTCAAGGGAAGTGGTTAGCCACTGGCATAGAAAAAATATGTATGTATTAAGGATTTAGCGAATATGATGTAAAACATAACTAATCAGTCGAATATGCTATGCTACAGCCATTGAATCTGTCTTTGATTGTTAAGGGACGTTAATGGCTAGCTTGGTCCACGACATTATGTTATTATATTTTTCAATCTTGAAATACAAGGGCTAATGTTATTAATCAGTGACTAAAATTTTGCACTATGTGATATTCACTTCCGGACTTGGATACTTGGAGAGCACTCAAAGCGCTGTAGAACGCCCCTCTGAATAACGGGGCGTGGTTTTGGCTTAACTGCGTTGACAAAAGGAAAGGCGCGTCACACAACTGTTTTTAGTGCTTAATTTGAGCCGGGTCCTGTTCCTCTCAGATTTGACTTTGTTTGTTCCGGCACATATTTGCCCAGATCCGGTACCTCTCCCGGCATGATTTATGAATTGTTTCACTGTTCGTGTAACTGGTACCGATACCTTTCTGCGTTGTGTTCTGGTAAGGTGTAGGTGGAAGATAAGGCTTTGGACACAATTCTGCCGGTTGTCTCTCTTTTAATGACTGCATGGAATGGATACAAATACAAGGCAAAAGTTAATGCTGCCGCCTGGACTCCATACAAGTATATTTGCCTGATAAAAGACACAAGACAGTGCAGAAAACCCATGAGAAAATAATAAAAAAACTCCCGATGTCTGCACCTGAAAGAGACCCTCTCCCGCCACAAAGCTAACGATAGTTGGGCTAGCCTTGCAAAGTTGCACTTAAACATTATCCCCATTCACATGAATATATATTCCTATAAACAGCAATGCAACACTAAAATCAGTGACGATATAACTTTTGCTTGTCTTTTCTTGTGAATTTGTGAACATTTGCAAACATGTGCATTCAAAAGACCGGAGCATATATTATACCTCATCACCCTATGAGCAAACTGAGGAGTAAAAGCATGGCTCCCGTTGATGACATCACAGCATTAACACAATTTAGAAAATAAATGCAATAAAATAATTCACTCTTGAAAGTAATGTAATACATCTTAAAATAACCTTAAAATAATACATAAAAATAAATATGAGGGATTTTCGGTGAAATACATAAAGTATATTTTACACCTGTTACATTCGCACTGTAGACATTGTAATTAAAGCGATCAGCGTTAAATCAAGTTGCCTCCTCCTTATTTCACCCGCTCCCCAGAAAGACCATGTAAAAGTGCGGGGATCCATCTGTGTAATCATCCTATCCTGCCACACTGATTCCAGACCTGCTCTCTTATTTCTACATAGAGGTTATGGAGAGGGCCGGTGGGGTAAGTAACTGATCTTGACACAGGTCTTGGTAGTGGTGGTCAGCTAGTGAAGAGGTCCCTCCCTACATAATCACGTCACATACCCTAGGCTAGTCTTCTCCCTACTGAATTTGAATCATGGGAAAGCCAAATAACACAATTATTAAGAAAAGGCAATTGAGTTTGATAACATTTTTAAAGTCCAAAAATCCAGAGAAAGATGTTGAATTGAACCCAGAACAAGCCAGAGAACTGTCAGTGCCAGAGGAGAGGAGTGAGGGGCAAACTGTTCCTGATTGCGATGCCTTAGCTAGCAGCGCTGCTAATCCCGCCAGTTCAACATCACCACCTCCATTAGCTAGTAGGCTTACTAGCTAGCAGCGCTGCTAATCCCGCCAGTTCNTAATCCCGCCAGTTCAACATCACCACCTCCATTAGCTAGTAGGCTTACTAGCTAGCAGCGCTGCTAATCCCGCCAGTTCAACATCACCACCTCCACTAGCTAGTAGGCTTACTAGCTAGCAGCGCTGCTAATCCCGCCAGTTCAACAACACCACCTCCATTAGCTAGTAGGCCTACTAGTGAGTCAGACTCAGCGGGAGAGGGAGACGGGGAGCTGGCGGGGAGGGGGGCAGTGCATCCACCAAAGTGATATGAGCAGGTGCAATTTTCAGTTCAAGAACAAGCAAACGTATAACCCCTCGCTTGTCTTCCAGAATTCTGAGTTGGGCTGTACAACATGCAAAAAGGTTGGGAGCTTGGGTATAGAAATGACTGTAGGGATTAAACTAGCAAAGTAGTGGGTGGAATGTACAGTAAATTAACATCYTATGCCTCAGACGTAAAAATCAACAACAAAGAGCCCTCTGTAAAAAGGTTTTTGAACATGCCCGAACCAAGGTGCATTTGGTGGCAGCAAACCTTGTAGACAAGGCTAAAGAGGACATCCAGGTTATAGTTAACACTCAAAATGAAAAATAAAGACACTACAGCCAGAGTCTTCAGAACACTAGCACACGGTAAATTCACCTTCAGCTGCCCACAGTGGCTCGCTTGTGGGTGTGTTGGCAGCATATACTGGCATGTTCATTCGGTTGTGCATCAAGAATCCACCATAGCAAGTTTGTATGAAGGTCTGGTTATGAAATGAGTAAATAGTTGAATCCATTCTCCSTTTCATGAATTTATTCACGGGTAAATAGTCATTGAAGCTTTTTTAAATGATTAATAAAAACAGTGTTTAAAATCAGAAAATGTATTTAATTGTTTGCATATAATAGGCCTTTTTATTTATTTTAAAGACAACATTATTGACACCTTGACACCGAATGAAATATCTTCCCGCTAATATTTAGATTTTTTGGAGGGAGAGTATTTGCCTATAAATAGTGATTTCATCCTCATATCTGCGTTTCCATTATGAATTGCAAACTGAGGAAAATCTTGGCTATTACGRAGATCTATCAACGTTGGAACCTGCGGCGACGGCGGGTACATGTGGGTTCCCCCACATCCTGATGTCCCGCAGCCGGTATAGAGAGTACCATCATCTGGTGCAGGAGCTGCGGTTCAACGATGCGATGTTCCAGATGTTTTCAGGCTTGATGAAGCCCAGTTCGATGATCTGCTGTGCAGGATGGGACCTTCCATTGCAAGGGAAAACACAACATTTCGGCTAACTATTGGTCCAGCTGAACGTTTCGCCATTTGTCTAAGGTAAATATTTTCAAGAAATTTTAGAATCCTGACATGTTATTATCGATCTATAAATATATCATGAGTGAGTCAATAGCATCTATGAATAGATCGGAACAATAACAAATAGCGTTCTAACACAAAATGTTTAATAGGCTACACTAGAAAACATTCTTTATGGGATTAATTTATATTAAATATGTATTGATTACATCTTTGAGGTAACTGATGGTATTGTTTTGTTATGGTATTTATATATTAATTTGTGATGCTATCCTTCATATGACCCTGTTGTCACATGCTGCACATGTGTGTGCACATGCATCTATCTATCCAATGTATGATGATTCGTTATGAGAGGTACTATATCTAAGTAATCCACAATTACCTGTTGATGTAAAAATCTAATAATGATATTGATAATAATGATATATCTTCCATATTCCTACAGTTACCGTGTAGGGCACTGCCCCGGTTGGGTTGATCTTCAGGAGTGTGACCAGGGCCATCTGGGACTCATGGGGGAGTTCGTGCCTGTCCCAACCAAGGACGACTGAAGGGCCATCGTTACTGGCTTTGAAGAATGGTGGCACTTTCCTCGTTGTCTGGGATCAGTGGATGGCAAGCATGTGGTCTTGCAAGTCCCCCCAAACTCCAGCTCCCTGTTCTACAACAATAAGGGGACATTCTCCATTGTGGATGTCGGCAGCTGCGGGAAGACGAGCGACGGAGGCACTCTGGCCAACTCTGCCTTTGTTCAGGCCCTCAGAGATGGCACCCTAGACCTCCCCAAAGCCAGCCTGATTCCTGGAGCAGAGCACGGGGGACCCCAGCCCCATGTCTTTGTGGGAGATGAGGCCTTTCCTCTCCGGAGAAATCTCATGCAGCCCTTCCTTGCAGCAAACATCCCCAGAAGGTACAGGGTCTTCAACTACTGCCTCTCYCGAGCCAGGCTGACCATCAAGTGCACCTTCGGCATTCTTGCGCCCCAGTGGTGGATGTACCGGCAAGTCATTGGGGTCCAACCTGCTAACACAGAGGCGTGTGTGAAGGCTACCTATGTCCTGCATAACTTCATGAGGATGGACACGAGGACCAGGAAGGGAGCTGCAGCTCACCGACACGTGCCGGAGGAGAGGTCACATCCAACTTTTGCGAGGAGGGTGCTGTTCCCTGGCAACCCCTTGTGCCATAGACTACACTATGCACAAACAAAGACTCTTTTATGAGCCACCCACATTGCAATAAAATAGTATTTTTTCCATTTACTTAGCTATGTCAACTGCATCGGTCTTTTTATGCATCGGTCTTTTCCCTGTATATATGAATTACAAATCAATCATGTTTCTAGTCTATTGCATAGTTACAATGTGTAATCATTGATGTCCCAGGAGCAGGAGTGGTAAACACTGTTGAAGTGTATAATTGTAATACATACATGTAGACACAGCATCATTCAAATAATGGAGTTTGATATGACTGAAAAAAGAATRTCTCGGAGATTCATACCTGAACCACACCTTTATTTGCCAAGGAAGAGTACATGATCAGTGAATATATTCAATGTACAGGTTACAATGTGGGAATCTCATGTGTGGTAATAACTACAGTACTTGTGTAAATAGGACTTGCATCCTTGGCACAATAAAGTTATTATATTCTATCCATAGGCTTCATTTTATATATTTTTTTATATAATATGTTTATTATTTTCCAATAAAAATAAAATAAAAAAGACAGCAATACAAACAATGACATTCATTGTACTGTTGAATGGGATGGTCAATTTAGAGGACAAAACAAAAGTTAACTCACACATACACAAAATAAAACAAAATCCTATTAGGTGGTACATGTATAAGAAGACAGCATATAATCATTACAAGCAGTGTAGTTAAGCCAAAAATAAATATTGAGTGGAGTACAGCACAGAGTAGCAGCATATCGTCAGCCCAGTTATGAAGCGGGACTAGACCATTTATCCAGTATCGGCTGCCATATTTTGTAAAACACTGGACTTCTATTGGAGGTGTTGTATCGAATCTTTTCCATATGTATTACATTCCCTAAATCAAATCTTTTCCATATGTATTACATTCCCTAAATCCCGTAACCACATTTCAAAGGTAGGTACAGTCTCCAATTTCCAAAATTGCAATATGAGCCTCCCTTCCTGGTTATTCCCATCAACTGTACCAAACAGAGCGATCAATGGGTCTGGGGCTAGAACTCTATCAAAGGCCTTAGATAAGTAATCAAAAATGAGAGCCCAGTAAGCATGTAATTTAGGGCATGTCCAGAATAAGTGGGTCAACGTCCCCTCCTCCTGCTTGCACCTCTCACACAGTGGTGAGGTGTCCGGGAATATTTTATGCAGTTTTACTTTTGAGTAGTGTAACCTGTGTATCACCTTAAGCTGTACAAGGTTSTGTCTGGCATTCACTGAACTGTGGTTTATATTCCTGAGAGCTTCTATCCAGTCCTCATTTGAGATATCTGAACCAAGTTCTTGTTCCCAAGCCCTTTTAATGGTGTCTGTGGATACCTCTATGTGGGCCTGTAGCACATCATACAGTCTAGAGACCGACCCTTTTGAATGGGGTTTGACAAGGATCAAGCTATCTAATGTAGGACTATTTGTGGGATATGTGTCCTTAAGAAATTCCTGATTTGGAGGTATCTGAAAAAATGTGTTGTTGGCATGTTGAACTTTCCCTGTAATTGTTGAAATGAAGCTAACTGACCATCTATGTATAGATTACCAATTGTTGTGAGACCCTTCTCCCTCCACTGTGAAAACACCACATCATCCAATGCAGGGTGGAAAGCATGATTCAGGCAAATTGGGCTGTCTATGTAAACAGTGGGTATGTTTAGGTATTTTCTTATCTGTTTCCAGATCCTAAGCGTATGACAAATGACTGGATTAGAGTCATAAGTGTCTTTTTTCACATATGATGGGCTATTAACAAGTGCAGGGAGTGAGGAACGTTGACAGGAGGCCTGCTCAATCAAAAGCCATGAAGGCATATCCTTCTGTCTCATCGCAGRTAAACTTTCCCTCCAGAAAGACACAATGTTCAGATTAGCAGCCCAATAATACAGTTTGAAGTGAGGAAGGCCAAAGCCCCCCCTCTATCTTGTACTTGCATAAATGYTTCTTTGAAATTCTGGCTGCCTTGTTATCCCATAAAAATTGAGTTACTATTGAATCCAGTTTCTTAAAATAGCTTTGTGGTATGAAATTGGGTAGACATTGGAAGAGGTAAAGAAACCTGGGTAGGACAACCATTTTAATAGCGTTTATACGACCAACCAAGGAAATAGGCAGAGTTTTCCAAAAATCTATATTTTGTTTAAGCTGATATATTTTCATGTCCCAATTCGCTTTCAATAGCTGATCAAGGTCTCTTGTCACTACAATGCCAAGGCTTGTGAACTTGTCCCTCACTGNGAGCGATCAATGGGTCTGGGGCTAGAACTCTATCAAAGGCCTTAGATAAGTAATCAAAAATGAGAGCCCAGTAAGCATGTAATTTAGGGCATGTCCAGAATAAGTGGGTCAACGTCCCCTCCTCCTGCTTGCACCTCTCACACAGTGGTGAGGTGTCCGGGAATATTTTATGCAGTTTTACTTTTGAGTAGTGTAACCTGTGTATCACCTTAAGCTGTACAAGGTTSTGTCTGGCATTCACTGAACTGTGGTTTATATTCCTGAGAGCTTCTATCCAGTCCTCATTTGAGATATCTGAACCAAGTTCTTGTTCCCAAGCCCTTTTAATGGTGTCTGTGGATACCTCTATGTGGGCCTGTAGCACATCATACAGTCTAGAGACCGACCCTTTTGAATGGGGTTTGACAAGGATCAAGCTATCTAATGTAGGACTATTTGTGGGATATGTGTCCTTAAGAAATTCCTGATTTGGAGGTATCTGAAAAAATGTGTTGTTGGCATGTTGAACTTTCCCTGTAATTGTTGAAATGAAGCTAACTGACCATCTATGTATAGATTACCAATTGTTGTGAGACCCTTCTCCCTCCACTGTGAAAACACCACATCATCCAATGCAGGGTGGAAAGCATGATTCAGGCAAATTGGGCTGTCTATGTAAACAGTGGGTATGTTTAGGTATTTTCTTATCTGTTTCCAGATCCTAAGCGTATGACAAATGACTGGATTAGAGTCATAAGTGTCTTTTTTCACATATGATGGGCTATTAACAAGTGCAGGGAGTGAGGAACGTTGACAGGAGGCCTGCTCAATCAAAAGCCATGAAGGCATATCCTTCTGTCTCATCGCAGGTAAACTTTCCCTCCAGAAAGACACAATGTTCAGATTAGCAGCCCAATAATACAGTTTGAAGTGAGGAAGGCCAAAGCCCCCCTCTATCTTGTACTTGCATAAATGTTTCTTTGAAATTCTGGCTGCCTTGTTATCCCATAAAAATTGAGTTACTATTGAATCCAGTTTCTTAAAATAGCTTTGTGGTATGAAATTGGGTAGACATTGGAAGAGGTAAAGAAACCTGGGTAGGACAACCATTTTAATAGCGTTTATACGACCAACCAAGGAAATAGTTTTCCAAAAATCTATATTTTGTTTAAGCTGATATATTTTCATGTCCCAATTCGCTTTCAATAGCTGATCAAGGTCTCGTCACTACAATGCCAAGGCTTGTGAACTTGTCCCTCACTGTTCTAAACGGGGTAGATTGCAGAAATTGCATATCCACAGGCCGTGATATTGGCATCAACTCACTTTTTTTGCCAGTTTATCTTGTAGCCAGAGAAGGAGCCGAATGTGTTTATCAAGTTAAGTAAGGGTGGAATAGAAGTTTTAGGCTTGGAAAAAAACAAAAGAACATCGTCTGCATATAGGGAAATTTTGTGCTGTTAGCCTTTTATTTTAACAGAAGCTATATCGGCACATGCCCGAATGCGAGTAGCAAGGGGTTCCATGGCTATAGCGAAGAGAGCAGGCGAAATAGGGCACCCCTACAGGCGGAATGACTGCGACATTTCCTGATTGGTTACCACGGACGCCATTGGGTGTGCATAAATAATTCTTATCCGATTAATAAATTCCTTTCCAAACCCGAAATGCTCCAGAACCGACATCATATACTTCCACTCAATTTGACGCCTTCTCTGCATCATGAGCTATTACCACTGCCGCAACCTTATGATCATGATACATTACATTGAAAAGACGTCTCAAATTGTAGTATATATGTCGGCCCGGGATAAAACCTGTCTGGTCAGGGTGTATGATGTCGGAAATATATTTTTTCAATCGRTTTGCCAATATCTTTGTCAACACCTTGTTTTCTATGGRGAGTAACGACACGGGGCGATACGACGACATCTCCATGGAATCTCTATYTTTTTTCAAGATCAGGGCTATTGTAGCCTCATACAGTGTTTGCGGGAGTTTGGCATTTTCTTTGGAGTGTTTAAACATTCGCAACATAAGTGGAGCTAGACTGGTGCAGTACTTCTTATAGAATTCTATTACATATCCATCGGGCCCAGGGGCCTTGCTGTTTGGAAATTGTGCTATCGCTGTGTTAATTTCCTCTAAGGTTATCCCTGCATCGAGTGCAACAGCTGCCCCCCTGTCTAGTTTAGGAAGTTCACATTCAGCGAGAAAGCGTTCCATAGTTTGTGGATCAGTAGCATCGCATTTTGATTGGTATAGCTCTGAGTAAAACTGTGCAAAGCATTTATTAATATCCTGCGGATCTGTTACTATTTTACCCTTCTTGTCTTTTATTTTGTGAATAGCTCTAGATGCCTGTACATGCCTTAGCTGTCTTGCTAATAATTTATGTTGTTTGTCCCCCAGTTCAAAATAACTTTGTCCCGTTTCGAAAGGATGGTATTGTATTCATATTTTAACTTTGTGATCTTCTCAAGGACAGTATACGAGGAATTTGTCCTAAAAACGTTCTCCGGTTCCCCTAACTCTCTTTCAATTTCTCTCAGCCTAGTATTGGCACGTTTCTTCCTCTCTGATGTATAAGAAATAATGTAACCTCTAATCACAGCCTTTAGAGATTCCCAAAGGGTGGAGTCGTCAACATCCCCCGTGTCGTTAGTTCTGAGGAAAAAGGCAATCTGCTCCTTCAAATACTGACAAAAGTCTCATCTTTCAACAGGTATGCGTCTAAGCGCCACGGTCGCCGACCTGTCGACATATTGTCGAGTTTCAGAACCATGGACAGAGGAAAGTGTTTCGTAATTAGAATGGGGTGATAGGTAACCGACTCAGCTGCTGAAATTAGTTTGGAGTCCAACAAAAAATAGTCAATTCTGGAATATGATTTATGAACTGATGAAAAGAAAGAATAATCCCTGTCTGTTGGATGCGTCAAATATCGACAATGTTAAGGTTTGTCATCAATGTATTTAGACAGACACTGGCATTTGATTGTTGAAGTGACCTTGATAGCTGTTTATCTAAAAGAGGATCTAACGTACAGTTAAAGTCACCTCCAACAATAACACTTGTATCCGAGATATTTGGTATGGCCTTATACCATTTGAAAAATAATGGATCATCGAAATTGGGTCCATATAAATTGACCAAGGTTATTGGTTTTGAATTCAGTGTACCAGCCACAATAATATACCGACCATTAGGATCTGAAATCGAGGTTGAGTAAACAAAAGGAATGTTTTTCCTTATCAGGATTGCTACCCCTCTCGCTTTTGCATCAAAGTTAGACTGGTATATCTGACCGATCCAGCCGACTCGTAGCTTGGCCTGCGCGGAGCGTTTAATATGCGTTTCTTGAAGAAGCACTATGTCAGCGCCCAGTGATTTAAGATGAGAAAAAACCTTAGCTCGTTTCACGACATGCCCTAAGCCATTACAGTTCCAGCTGACTATCTTTATTCCACCTGGTCTACTCTGTGCTCGGTGACTATGTGGCATTTCTTATTTTAGAGCAAATTGTTGCTGTCATACAAAACCCAGAAGAAATCCGTCCCGCCGCGCGGGAGCTTGTCATGCCACCTGTATTAATAAACGTGAACATAATACACAGACCCCATCCCCCCTCCCGTCCCTTTACTGAGTGACTTCCCCAAACGAAGCACTCCTTGGCTAACACACAAACCTTAGGGTGTCTAGACATACAGCTTGAACTAACTCGTCGTCTATAGATGCTCCGCATATAAACTAATATTAAATAACACTTAACTTAACTCTCACGTTAGGGGGTGAGTGGCGCCAAAACATGACATGCCAAACAATGCTATATTAGCCACATCATGTCACCTGTCATATAAGTCCCAATTTCTGATCTTCTGATCGAAAAAACATAGGCCGGCAATTCAATTCAAACACATTTCTGGCCTGTAATGGCCACTTAGCCGAGCTTACTTGTCAAGAACAGATCGGCCTCTTTTGGGTTGTCAAACGTACGTGTTGATCCCTCGACTGTCACCTTAAACCGGGCTGGGAAGAGGAATCCATATCGGATGTTGGCCGCCCTGCATTTGTTGCGTACCTCATCATACTCTTTCCGTTGGTTCCTCAYCTCCAAGGTAAGATCTGGGTAGAAAGACACCCTGGCTCCGTTGTAGTTAAGGGGGAACTTTTGACTAGCCAGCTTGAGGATGAGATCCCTGGTCTGGGGATAGTGCAGCCTTACAATGAATGGCCTTGGTGGCCCGCCCTTGGCCGGCTTCGTTGCCTGAGATCTGTGTGCGCGGTCGATCAGGATGGCCGTTTTGAAGTGTTCACTCCCCAGCAATGCCAGTATCAGCTCCGAGACAAATTCAGTGGGTTTCCCTTTCTCAGTGTCCTCCTGGATCCCACATATTCGGATGTTCTGGCGTCTTGAATGCGACTCGAGCATTTCCAGTCGGGCCTTCAGGGTTTTGTTGTCATTTTTGAACGTTGCGCACTGTTTCTCTATGTCCTGTAGTCTGGCCTCGTGATCGACTGACGTCTGCTCAACCTCGTGCACCCTTCCCTTAGTTGCCTTCACAATTTCGGCCAAAGTCCCAATACTCTTTGAGATATCAGCCAACCTTGTGTCCACCTTCTTGCTTAGTGAGTTTATGGCAGCCAGTATGTCACTTTGAGTAGGAATCTGTGGGGAACTCTTGGAAGCTAGCCTCTTCAGCTAGCTCCTCGTGGGTCGGCGACGTTGAAATTGGTTCGTTGTCTATCTCATTCCAATTATCTTGTTTAGCGCCCCCTTTTTTGGTGCCTTTTCCTTTTGTCATATTTGTTTGAAGTTATAGGTTGTGAGAGGTTAAGATAAATACTAATTTGTTTCAAAATAGAGCGGAGCTCTAGCAAAGCACGTCTACTCCATAGCACGCTCTCTAGCGCCCCCCTCCATAGGCTTCATTAATGCCATTCAGACTTGAAGTTGATACAACAACTATGATAGCTGAGGTTCATAGATTGGTATGAATATTAGTTCCGAACCTAACGTTTTAGGGTCCACACACAGATCAGCTACATACTGTAGCTAGCTACACATCCATAGGCATGCAGTTATTTTTTATCATCCACTACACAATAAGCAAGTAAATAGTTAGCTAGCTATGTTACTTCAGCTGCATTGCAAGGGTAAGCTTACACAATTGTACATTCAATTTGCAGTAAATGCTTTAGCTAGCTAGATTCTTTACATCCACTGTTTCACAAGACAGTAGTCCCTAAAACAGTAAACACGAATTACAAATTCATTCTCCTAACACCTAGTCAGATAACTTGCTAAATAGCGATTTTCGTAAATTAACTATATGGCAAAAAAATTATGCACAAACGTTTGTCTCTATGTTAACCTGTCTAGCCCCGGGGTTCCGCTAGCGGAACGTTTCACCAAAAAAAAGAAATAATTGGCGAAATGACATAATTATAAATATTTAGCTTCAATTAAATCAGAAGTGTTATACACCAAATCAAAGCTATACCTCTTGTTAATCTAGCCAATATGTCCGATTTCGAAAAGCTTCACTGCAAAAGCGATTATCGATCAGTAAACAACACATTAGGTACAGTTACAGCAAAGTACATTAGTCACGAAAGTCAGAAATAGCAATAAAATTCATCAATTACCTTAGGAAATGTTCTTCTTTTGGCAATCCTAAAGGTCATGACGAAACAATGAAGTGGCGTTTTGTTCGATATAATCAATTTTTATAGCCTAACACGAAACATTTTGTAAACGGCTTGTGTGGAAAATTCAGCSTCCTTCAACTTTGGACGTAACATTCATTGTAATTACTCACTCTAAACGGACGTTTATCCAGTCATGTTCGGTTTCATTGCAATCCTCGGTTTGTTAGTAAAACAACCAAACTTCATGGTTCTTTTCCCGGGACATATTGACCGGAAAAATTTGATTTGAACACACCAAACAACGACCTCATTACGCGCCTATCGAATGACCTGTTCTTCGTTGATTGACTGTATTTCGGACCAATGACCACTGATCTTCTTGAAATCTAGCTGGATAGATAGCCAATGAACTGAGGTACATGGGAACATGCAATGGTTCGACCCGGGAAGAATAGGCTTTGTTGTAAACCCATGCGTACACACAGCCATTCGCCATTGAAAATTCTACAAGAAATAGCCTCGCCGTTTTACGCGCCGCAAAAGTTATTTTTTGAGCATTTTCAAGGCCTAATAATGGCAAATAAATCAGCCAAATCTAAGACGAAGACCAAGTACACAGACTTGCACGATATAATTGAAGAAATAGACAGAGCTAGTGATAGTGAACATCTAGATGAATCCAGTGAGATTGAATCCGTTGATTCAGAATTTGAGGAGATGTTCCTATACGGTGAAGACTCAGTTTTGGATCGGTGAGTAACATTGTTTGAAATTAGTAATATCAAATATTATTCATTTGAGTTGTTTGAGATATTTGTATTTTATTTGCCTTATATAAAAATATGCTCGGGACCCATTGGTTGATGTGCTGCTGCCCGACTGTTTTTGTGTTGCTTGACAATGTATGTTGTCATGATTGCGTTGCACCATGACTGTGTTGTTCATGTGTTGCTGCAATGCTGGACTCGTTGTTCGCTTGAGGGATCCTGGGTTTCCTCTTTATGTAGTGGTTTGTGTTAGGTCGGGGCTCTTGTCAGGGCTGCTTGTCGTAGATATTTTTATCTTATTATTGATTTTTATTTTTTAAATCTCAGCTTTCCATCCCACTAGGAGGCACTTTCTTGGGCCTTTTTTTGGCTGTTTTTGGGCCGCAGTGGTAGACCTAAGAATTTGTTTTCTTAACTGACTTGCTAGTTAATAAAGGTTAAATAAAACTTAAAAATTATGTAAAAAAAAAGCTTAAAAAACCAATTAAAAATTAATAACGGATTTGGGCCGGAGGGCGGGGGTAGGTGTTGGTTGCGGAAACAGCAGAGAATGTTCCAGTGGATGGACCAGCTTTCAGAGTGGGGATTTGCACCTCAGGCGGGACCAATAAGAATGCTTGGGACTGGTGAATAAAGACACAGACACAAGACACAATATTATAATGCACAATTTGTGACATGGTAGAGGATTTGTCCATTCCATTGTTAGATTAAAATACATGTAAATACAAGTTAGGTAATAATTATTACAGACCAATATTATATATCACAATTTGTGGACCATGGGTGAGGTTTGTCAGACACACAGCAACAACACCACAATGGTGAGCAATATGTAGGGCTTTTTCTAGCATGTTCAAATATACTATGTGTACTTTATATTTCATGGCCCTTAGTGTCA
>NC_036844.1:36590844-36595456 GCF_002910315.2 Salvelinus sp. IW2-2015
CACAAGGTGTATTCCAAATGTACCCAATGCCGAATTGCGTACAATGAACAATGATACAAATAACTAGAGAACAAAATACAAAACTATTATCTAACATACCCCAAAAAACTAATATATTTGATAATAATTAAGAGAGCAAAAAAAATGATATAATCAAAAAATTAACAAGGGGTACTATTATCTACACTCAATGTTCATCATGTGAGACTCTCAGTGGCTCTCACTACAATGTTGCGCTCACTTGATGCATAGTCCCCATAGCATCTCTCGTCTGGTGTGAAAGATCAGGAGGGTACAGCACAGTGGTGCAGGTACGGGACGGATTCTTTAGTGAGCACGAGGGCAAAGCGAAGTCCGCCTGAACTTGAGGCCCCTTTTCCCGTAGAAGGCAAGTCCCTCAATGATGATCTTCAGCTATGTGCGTACGCTGGTTGCTGAGCAGAAGGCACGGAGGTAGAGGGGACAGAAGCGTGCTATCAGTGTTACTTGCTGTAGTTAGCAAGCTCCGGATGAGGCTGCTCTCCTAAGGCTAGCGTTGAGATGGGGGACAGCTAGTCACAACAGTTCGTTCTGGGCCATTAAGGGACACCTGGTTGACTTCATGCTCAATGGCATGTACCTCACTCATTCCTGAAGGTATCCATCTGAAACTTTGGTCAAATACTGTTGCCTACTTATGTTCTGATTTGAAATGATCCCCAGTATCATAACTGAATGTTTGGCCTTTCTTGTTGATTTTTAAAGATGCAACAACAGTAAAAGAACAAAAAACGTCTGTTGATTTCCTTGTATTTTCTTCTACCAGATCTATTGTGTTATATTCTCCTACATTCAATTCACATTTCCACAAACTTCAGAATGTTTCCTTTCAAATCCTTCCTTCTAGGCCTGAGCTACAAGCAGTTAGATTAGGGTATGTTTTCAGKCAGAAATTGAGAAAAGGGGGGGGTATCACAAACAGGTTAACTAACATATTCCTCTCAATTGTAAATGTTTTGCTTGACTCGTTATGACGTTATAACAACTTACATCTGGTTCCACCGTAATGTTTTGTCAGCCATCTTTGTTGAAGAACGACACAAGGCAAGGGTGGCACGCGTCAAAATTTGTAATTGGAACCACTCGATATGATTGGTCATATAAAAACCTTGGGTCCCAAATGCATAATGAGAGCTCCAACTMCCTCTTGTGGTGGTCTGGAGCAATGACGCCGGGTACCTCTAACTCCCCCTTGTGGTCCTCTGGAGCAATGATGCTGGGTACCTCTAAGTCCCGCGGTGCAAGCTCACAACTTTTAAAGGAGGAACCACTGTATACCAGCCATTAATAAACAACAGAAAAGCCATTGGGCTTAGTAATTATTTTTCCAGTGACTCTAGATGGCTGGGTTATAATATGACTGCCCATTTACAATTTTAACATTTGGGGGAGGTTTTTCTTCACAAAGAGGACCTGCTTGGCTTTATCACAAGGCTATCTGGGGCGGCAGATAGCCTAGCGGTTAGAGCGTTGGACTAGTAACCGAAAGGTTGCAAGAACAAATCCCCCGAGCTGACAAGGTAAAATTGTGTTGTTCTGCCCCTGAACAAGGCAGTTAATCCACTGTTCCTAGACTGTCTTTGAAAATAAGAATTTGTTCTTAACCTAAAAAAGTTTTTAGGAGTGTATGTTGTAATTAATGATCTATTGTATTTTTGATTTTAGTAGCCTATCAAGCCCCTTTGGAGGAAAGGCGGCATCACCAAGGAGCAGCTTCCGTTCCTCATAGATTGTCATATGACCATCCGACAAATGGCAGATGTTCTCAATGTGTCGCACTCCGTGGTCAAGCGGCGCATGAGGTAAGTTATCGTAATTGAATAAAGCAATTGTAACACAAGAGGGAGCTCTCTACATCCCCTCTAGATTTGACCACGTTCCTGATTAATGTATCTTTTTGTGTTCTTTTTGTAATTAGTAATTTTCAGCTTTTCAGGTCCTAGTCACTGTTGTCATATGCTCAGCTGGTTGAGTAGCTGATAAGGCAGAGTCTGTGAGGGAAAGAGGTTAAGAGGAGAAGGTGTTCGAGTCTGATCCGTGTCGACCCCCAGGGAGCTGCGAGGAGAGCCATGCAACAGCGGCTACACCTGAGGCAGTACAGAGTTGCAGGCCCAAATTCTTTGTGGCACATCGATGGCAACCATAAACTGATCCGGTAAGAGCATACGTTTAGGCCTTCTGAATACTACACTATTTTAACCATTAAAAAACATGATTTAACTGCTTATATGGTCATGAAAGAATTGTGGTCCTATTCCCAGTCCCTTCAGAAAATATTTACACCTCTTGACTTTTCAACATTTCGTTTTGGTACAACCTGACTTTAACTGTTGAGGTATCTAGACAACTTGTGTTGTAGCTGAACTGGAGCGGACCAGAGGAGACCTTCCCAAAAGCTAAGTACTTTCTCCATTTTATCTTTATTTAACTAGGCAAGTCAGTTAAGAACAACTTTCTTTTCTCTCTCTTTTTTTTCTCTATTTTACAATGACGGCCTGCAAAAGCCAAACCCGGACAAACACTGTGCCAATTGTGCACCGCCCTATAGGACTCCCAATCACGGCTGATTGTGATATAGCCTGGATTCGAACCAGGATGTCTGTAGTGATGCCTCTAGCACTTAGATGCAGTGCCTTTGACCGCTGCGTCACTCGGGAGCCCATTTTCACCACCTATCCATTTACCTTTGAATGACCGTATCACGCTTTGTTGATTTCCCTTTTGAGTTGTGGATTTATTATTCATAGTTTTTCCCCCCCTTTGCCATCCCTGTATTCCTGCTTTTGGAAACCCCTTCCACCCCTATTTCACACACGGTATAATTTGGTCTCTAGAAAGGTACGACAGACATGTTCAAGCCTTATCAGAGTGTCAAGGTGTATGGCCCCTCAGTGGGTTCAACTCTAAACGGATGGGGACCAGTTCTTCATCAACATATTTTACAGTGTTGTAACCAAATCATGTCTTATAATATTAGGGCTAATTGGAAAAGCTGTTCAAAAGAGGACATTGTAATCTCTTTTTTTGTACTCCCTGACGAAGGCCATGCAGCTGAAACGCGTCGGTTTAAAAAAAAACTTGTTTCTATTGAACATGCCATACTAATAAAGGCATTTTAATTAATTATATGAAGAGTGCCTTGGTCCTCCTTTCTTTTTGATGACCAATTTACCCCTTTTACCAAAGAGCACCTTCTATCTACCAAAATGTACTATAGTGTACCTTAGTAGCGCTTCCCTTCCTCCTCTTTCTACTATGTCTTATAATATGTTTTGAGAAAATAGATGAAAGTTTAATACTCACAAATAAAACTTTAATTTCAGTGATGTGCATTGACAAACAATGAAGTTACTGTTTGAATTTGTGTTGCAGAGATGCACTTGGAAAGTAAAGGAAGAAATATACAAGATGGGTTGAATAAATATATATTATATTTTTACAAATAAATAATTGCATATGAAAACAAGCAATTCAATCTCAACCACCATCCCTATATTGGCTATAGGGAAAATGTTCCTATCCTGTTCAGCAGCTGGATGGTAAGGGTCAGCGATCTGGCAAACGCTCATTTATTCAGCCATCTTCTCCCTGTTTGCCACTTTGGACTCCAGCACTATTCAGCTCTCTGAATGATTGAAATCTGACAGGTGCAAACGTTATAAAAAGTTACACGAATTACACTGAGCAATATCAAGCCGCCCATTCTCTCGCGTGCCGCACAGTAGTAGCTGCTATGGTTAGCTAGCCATACCTAGCAGCTAGTTAGTTCAGTCCAATGACGCTTTATATTCAAGCGATATTTCATAGAAAAAGTCTACAAAATCATAACATAACAGCAATGAAAGGCCTAGTTTACTCGAACAGACATACTGGTTAAATAAAGAACAATAACATAGCTAGCTAGATAGGCTAATAATAGAAAGGGGGCGCTAAGTAACGTTAGGTAGCTGTGCCGGTCAATGTTGACTTTTGCCAGGTATTCCTACCAGAATTAATCCTACCTTTGAACCACCCGATCCTCCTGGGGTGGTTGTAAAGGTGGTTGTACTTGGCTGGCAAAACTTAAAAAGCCGTTTCATGTTTTCGACATGACTTATTCATTTGTTGGTGATGATGATTGATGATTGATGATGAATGAGATCTTTCATATAGCTGGCTTCACATGCACCTTATTTTGTGATTGACCAACATTTGCATATAGTTTGCATATTGTTATTTGACGTGTTATCTTTTTTGACACGCATACCCAAACGACGTTCCATACCTGCAGGCTCCCCGCAGGAAGTGTGATCCACCTGCAAGCTCCCGTCGTCCGCAGCTCGCAGGGTGGTGAGTCTGAGGTGCCATGGTTGTGCTGTGCTTCTGCCAGCACTGGTTCCACTGCAGGTGTGTGCCTGTGACTTCTGCCAGCACTGGTTCCCACTGCAGAGGTGTGGCTGTGGACCTTCTGCCAGTACTGGTTCACTGCCAGGTGTGGTGCTGTTCGCCACTTCGTGCCAGTGACTGGTTCAGCTGGCAGGGTGTGTGCAGTGTTTACGGTGGAGGCTGGATTTTAACTGGTGATTTTCTGTGA
>NC_036844.1:36595481-36599362 GCF_002910315.2 Salvelinus sp. IW2-2015
TACATTTGCTATAGTTTGCATATTGTTATTTAACGTGTATCTCTTTGACACGCAAATAGCCAAACGATGTTCCATACCTGCAGGCTCCCCGCTGCAAAGCTCCCGCAGGAAGTGTGATCCACCTGCAAGCTCCCGCAGGAAGTGCGATTCACCTGCAAGCTCCCCGCAGGGGTGTGAGTCTGAGGTTGCCATGGTTGTGCTGTGACTTCTGCCAGCACTGGTTCCACTGCAGGTGTGTGCAGTACGGTGGAGCTGGATTTTAACTGTGATTTCTGTGACAATATAGGGATGGTGGTTGAGATTGAATTGCTTGTTTTCATATGCAATTATTTATTTGTAAAAATATAATATATATTTATTCAACCCATCTTGTGTATTTCTTCCTTTACTTTCCAAGTGCATCTCTGCAACACAAATTCAAACAGTGTTTTCATTGTTTATGTCAATGCACATCACTGAAATTACAGTTTTATTTGATGTAAATTATTCATACTCATTTATATTTGAGTATTAAACTTTCCATCTACTTTCTCAAAACATTATAAGTCATTATTTGGTTACAACACTGTAAAATATGTTGGTACCACACACTGCTGCGTAGAGTCGCTCAGAGAACAAGTGTGGCCCACACACACTGATCATTTTCCCTACAGGCCTTCATGTGATGCTGAAAAGACCATTTCAAATGTGTGCCAGCTTTATTTTCCATATGATGGACAAAGCAGCCGAAAAAGCCTCTTCAGTAATTGTTTGGCTTCAATTCTGTATTTTACATTAAAATCAGACCTGAATACGGGTAAAATTACAATGGACATCAAGGGACAGTCATTTCGCTCCTCTCCCCCAAAACATTCAAGAAGCTGCTCTCCTCCTGACCATAGCACACTTTGATCTGCCTCACAGGATACTCTAAAGATACTGAGATATGGAAGTATCCTAATATACACAGGGAACACAGACCATGATCTTTAAAATCAGTAAAATAACCTTCAATAATCACAAGATAGATTCACACCTAGCTTACTTACACAGCAAGCACTGTACTGTCGTCCTCATGTACTGCATGGCTATAGGGAAAATGTTCCTATCCTGTTCAGCAGCTGGATGGTAAGGGTCAGCGATCTGGCAAACGCTCATTTATCAGCCATCTTCTCCCTGTTTGCCACCTTTGGACTCCAGCACTATTCAGTCTCCTGAATGATTGAAATCTGACAGGTGCAAACGTTATAAAAAGTTACACGAATTACACTGAGCAATATCACCGCCCCATTCTCGCGTGCCGCACAGTAGTAGCTGCTATGGTTAGCTAGCCATACCTAGCTAGCTAGTTAGTTCAGTCCAATGACGCTTTATATTCAAGCGATATTTCATAGAAAAAGTCTACAAAAATCATAACATAACAGCAATAGAAAGGCCTAGTTTACTCGAACAGACATACTGTTAAATAAAGAAACAATAACATAGCTAGCTAGAAGGCTATATATAGAAAGGGGGGCAGTAAACGTTAGGTAGCTGTGCCGGTCAATGTTGACTTTTGCCAGGTATTACCTACCAGAATTAATCCTACCTTTGAACCACCCGATCCTCCTGGGGTGGTTGTAAAGGTGGTTGTACTTGGCTGGCAAAACTTAAAAAGCCGTTTCATGTTTTCGACATGACTTATTCATTTGTTGGTGATGATGATGATGATAGATTGATGATGAATGAGATTCTTTCATATAGCTGGCTTCACATGCACCTTATTTTGTGATTGACCAACATTTGCAATAGTTTGCATATTGTTATTTGACGTGTATCTTTTTTGACAACGCAAATACCCAAACGACGTTCCATACCTGCAGGCTCCCCGCAAGAAGTGTGATCCACCTGCAAGCTCCCGCAGGAGTGTGAGTCTGAGGTGTCATGGTTGTGCTGTGACTTTCTGCCAGCACTGGTTCCACTGCAGGTGTGTGCAGTGACGGTGGAGCTGGATTTTAACTGTGATTTCTGTGACAATATAGGGATGGTGGTTGAGATTGAATTGCTTGTTTCATATGCAATATTTATTGTAAAAATATAATATATATTTATTCAACCCATCTTGTGTATTTCTTCCTTTGCTTTCCAAGTGCATCTCTGCAACACAAATTCAAACAGTGTTTTCATTGTTTATGTCAATGCACATCACTGAAATTACAGTTTTATTATTAAATTATCCATACTCATTATATAATTTGTGTATTGGTCTGTGTTTCCCTGTGTATATTAGGATACTTTTTATTAGATTGAAATAATGTTTCCATATCTCAGTATCTTTAGAGTATCCTGTGAGGCAGATCAAAGTGTGCTATGGTCAGGAGGAGAGCAGCTTCTTGAATGTTTTGGGGGAGACATTCCCCCAGATYAATCCGGAAGGAGCGAAATGGCTGTACCTTGATGTCCATTGTAATTTTTACCCGTATTAAGGTCTGATTTTAATGTCAAATACAGAATTTAAGCCCAAAAAAWTTGTGAAGAGGCTTTTTCRGTGCTTTGTCCATCATAGGGAAAATAAAGCTGGCACACATTTGAAATDGTCTTTTCAGCATCACATGAAGGCMTGTAGGGAAAATGATCAGTGTGTGTGGGCCACACTTGTTCTCTGAGCGACTCTACGCAGCAGTGTGTGGGAAGCCAACTCCTCCACTCAGTCTGAAGGAGGTGAGCCACACTACACTGAGAACACATTTGGAAAAATGTTGTTTAATATTCTCCATAACAGCAACAGGAAATAATAGATAATACTTTTTTTACATGTATGGTTTCTTTTGCTGTGTTTAAAATTCTTGATTACCTGTCATACATTTTTTAAATTCTAGATCAAAAAAGCAGAGGACCTACCAGAGGTGAAGAACAAATTGGAGGAATCAGTACTGGCTAAGCCTACTGGGGATGAAATGKATCGTTGTCAAGACAATGGAGGATAGGGATGGTGCAACGCTCGTCTGAAGAATCAGAATCATAAAACACGGGACGAGATGTTAAAACTGTCCATTGTGCCAATAGATGGTATGCACTCACATGAGATTTGCCGTGATGTTGACAGAGTGGCATGGAAGGTTTATTTCTTAGACTGGGTTAAGATGTCAATTTTGGGACACATCCTCAGTAGTGTGCCTTCGAATCAGTGGGTGTTTCGGCCTTTAATCACTAAACACCCTCATCAAAGGTGGCCAGCTAAAGGGTGATCAAGCCTTAGCTTGTGTCCCATGCCCAATTAAGATTTCCCACGGGACTATGCAAGGCAGGGGCGTCCYCTTCCCTGAGCCAGCCCTACAGCTGACCGCATACCTCATATGCCCTCCTCAAGTTGGAGGGATCTGAATTGGGTTCTCAGGTGGGGGTGGGGGGGGTCATGAARTTWTAGCCCAGCAAGGGTCCTTCCGTTTGATCCAGATCCACTGGCTGCCTCTTTCAGCTGCTTGAGAAACTGCTCTGACGGTCTGCCGCAGAGCCTGTCCATGGATTCCAAGTTCTTTCAGCAACCTGATGGTGGAAGAAGCCACGAATCCTCTGAACCAAAGTTCGCAGAGCATCAGCACCCCTGTAACAGAGGAGGATAACACAAGCACAGAAATGCCGGTGGATGAACTCACCCAACCACAGAGACCTCTAAAAGAGAAAAGGTCAAAGGGCACAGACCGAGTGTGAAGTGGCCCAAAGCTGTTGAAAGAGAGAGTGGGAAACAATCAACAACGACCTGACAAAAATCTTGGAACAACAGGTAGGAACAGCAGAGAAAAAGCTTGAAAGGTGGGAGACATTATCTACCACTACGGGAAGAGCGCTTTGGAGTAAACGAAAGGAGAAGTGGCAAGACACCACCCGCGCCAGCCAAATCTAGGAGGCAGCAAGAGATCGAG
>NC_036844.1:36599387-36609308 GCF_002910315.2 Salvelinus sp. IW2-2015
CACGCTGCACCTTGGTCTACTTCTTAGGAACACAGCACATGAGACAACCATAACAGCAGCAGGACACACACCTCAGGTGTGCAGCTGTGGTTGGGAGAGAGTAACATCGGCAAGGGGTTAAGGATCCATCAAGGGAGGAAAAAGGTGCTTGGTAGAGCAGAGACAGGGACCTCGCATTGACCAATACTTCTTACGAAGCAGCCAGTCAAATCAGTCGAATGAAGCACAGCGACGGGACGCAAACCAAAGTTCGCAGAGCATCAGCACCCCTGTAACAGAGGAGGATAACACAAGCACAGAAATGCCGGTGGATGAACTCACCCAACCACAGAGACCTCTAAAAGAGGAAAAGGTCAAAGGGCACAGACCGAGTGTGAAGTGGCCCAAAGCTGTTGAAAAGAGAGAGTGGGAAACAATCAACAACGACCTGACAAAAATCTTGGAACAACAGGTAGGAACAGCAGAGAAAAAGCTTGAAAGGATGGGAGACATTATCTACCACTACGGAGAAGAGCGCTTTGGAGTAAACGAAAGGAGAAGTGGCAAGACACCACCCGCGCCAGCCAAATCTAGGAGGCAGCAAGAGATCGAGATACTTGTCAGAGAGAGAAGGCAGCTGAGAAAGCAGTGGAAGAAGGCCTCTGATGCAGAGAGAGAAGGTCTCATGCTACTCCAAGCAGACATCAATGTCGGCTGGCAACCTTGCGAAAAGACGGAAAACTTAAGGAAACTCGTTCAAGAACACGGTTCTATAAAAAACCCTTTAAGTTGTCAAAGACCTCTTCGAAAGGAAAAGTGCGGAATCCTAAAAACTCCAAAGCCAGAACTGGAAGATCATCTGGAAAAGGCCACCAGGACACGAAAAGGCATGAGCAGATAATCATCCCACATGACATCCCACCTATTCAACCACCAGAATTCAATCTGGGACACTGACCCTCCAAAATGGAAGAAATAGAGAACGTTGTCCGACGAGCAAGAGCGGTCTCGGCTCCTGGGCCTAATGGAGTACCATATAAGCTCTACAAGAACCCCCGGATGTTCTACGCTTTCTTTGGAGCTTGAGCATGGGGATAGTGTGGCAGAAGGAAATAATACCAAAGGCATGGCGAAGGGCTGGTGGTGTGCTAATCCCGAAAGAGAAGGATGCGACAGACATCAGTCAATTCCGACCAATCTCCCTTCTCAACGTCGAAAGGAAGATCTTTTCAGTATAATAGCACAGAGGCTGTCCACTTACCTGGAAAGAACAAGTACATTGATACATCTGTACAGAAAGCAGGCATTCCTGGTTTCTCTGGTTGCCTGGAACATACTAGTATGATTTTGGCACCAGATCCAAAACAGCTAAGAAGACAAGAGAGACCTCTGTCATCTTCCTCGACCTGGCCAATGCCTTTGGCTCAGTCCCCATGAACTCCTCTGGGAATCCTTCAACTTTTTTCACGTACCAGAACCCATCACTACACTGTAAAGCCTATTTCCAAGACCTGCAATTGTGTTTCACAACACCTGACTTCACAACAACATGGCAGCGCGTGAAGTGGCATAATGGCAGGCTGTACAATTTCACCTCTGGCCTTCACTATGGCCATGGAAGTCATCATCAGGGCATCGAGATGGTGGTCGGCGGTGAGAGAACTAAGGAAGGGCTCCGTCTCCCACCTATCCGAGCATACATGGATGACATGACTACACTGACCACCACTGCAGCATGCACCAGGCGGCTACTTGCAAAACTGCAAGGATAACATCAAGTGGGCCCGGATGAAAATCAAGCCAAGCAAATCTCGAAGCATCTCCATAGTCAAGGGACAGCTTAAAGATGTGAGGTTCTGCATTGGAGATGACCCGATACCAACTGTGTGCTGAGCAACCCGTCAAGAGCCTGGGTAGATGGTAAAACGAAAGCCCCGAGATAAAGATCAAGTGCAGCAAGTAAGACAGGACATCGCCAACGGACTTGAGAACATCAACAAGACTCTACTGCCTGGGAAGCTCAAGCTTTGGTGCCTACAGTTTGGACTCTCCCCCGGGTAATGTGGCCACTCACCGTCTATGAGTCCCAATAACAACAAGTGGAGAAGATGGAGCGAACCATTACCTCATACGTGAAGAAATGGCTGGGTGTCCCACGATGCCTGAGTAACATCGGCCTCTATGGCAAAGGGGTCCTTGAACTACCTCTTACAAGTCAACGGAGGAGTACAAGGTGCTCTAAAGTAAGACTTCAGATGACATTGAAGGACTCCAAAGACCAGACCATTAGCAAGGCTGCACCTCCCTACAAACTGGACGGAAATGGACATCATCCAAGGCTGTGCAGCAAGCAACATCAGCCCTGAGACACCAAGACATTGTGGGGAATATCCAGCATGGAAGAGGAGGCTTTGGCCTGGCAGCAAGCAAACCAACGTTCCATAAAAGCAAAAACATCTGAACGCAGGAAGCTGGTGGTCGAGGAGTGCGCAGACAGGAGGAGACTGCAAGAAGTGCAAAGGCTGTCTCTCTTGCTAAACAAGGGCAATGGACGCGGTGGAAGGCCTGGAGAGGAGAAAGATCAACTGGAGTGAGCTTTGGCAAATAGAGGCAAGCAACATCAGCTTCATCATAAGAGCTGTTTATGATGTGCTTCCATCACCAAAAAACCTACATCAATGGTATGGCGAGGACCCGACCTGCCCCTCTGCCAGCTCCAGCGACTCTCAGGCATATAATGACAGGTTGCAAGACCAGCCTCTCACAAGGCCGCTACACCTGGAGGCACAATCAGGTCCTCAAGAGCCTGGCTGCAGCACTTGAGACCAAGAGGAGTGCAACCAATTCATTACCTCCAAAAACAAGCAATCCCGTCAAAACAACAACATTCATCCGGGAGGGACAGAAAAGGCCCAAGCATCCTCCTACAAAGCCAGAAACTGGACACCTAGGCATGGCCCGGGACTGGAAGATGCTTGTCGATATTGGCCAGCAACTCATTTTCCCACCTGAGATTGCTTCTACCAACCTTAGGCCAGACATGGTACTCTGGTCCCCTTCACGAAAGGCTGTGTACATCATAGAGCTCACAGTCCCGTGGGAAAAATCTTTTGAAGAGGCCTACGAGCGTAAGAAGCTGCGTTACACAGAGTTGGCAGCAGACGCAACTCAGCGTGGCTGGAATGCAAAAGTCTGGCCAGTTGAAGTGGGATGCATGCGTCCCGTCGCTGTGCTTCATTCGACTGATTTGACTGGCTGCTTCGTAAGAAGTATTGGTCAATGCGAGGTCCCTGTCTCTGCTCTACCAAGCACCTTTTCCTCCCTTGATGGATCCTTAACCCCCTTGCCGATGTTACTCTCTCCCAACCACAGCTGCACACCTGAAGTGTGTGTCCTGCTGCTGTTATGGTTGTCTCATGTGCTGTGTTCCTAAGAAGTAGACCAAGGTGCAGCGTGGTAAGTGTTCATGATCTCCGCCTCTGGCTCCCCCCACTTTGGTGGTGCCTCTGGTGCRGGGACCCTCATCGSCGGTCCCAGACTGGGGACCCTTGCCTGTAGGCCCCGGACTGACCCGTGGAGCAGGCACAGGATGAACCGGGCTGTGGGGGAGCACTGGAGATCTGGTGCTTATCCTTGGCACCACTCTCCAGGCTGAATGCCCACTTTAGCACAGCACCTCCAGAGCGCAGGCATAGGACTCCCTGGGCTGTGAGCGCAGGATGCCCTGGACCGAAGAGGCGCACCGGAGACCAGCTGGATGCCCATTCTAACGTGGCACTTGCGGAGAGCTGGCTCCGAGCGCACCGGGCTGTGCACGCGCACTGGAGACACCGTGCGCTTTACCGCATAACACGGTGCCTGCCCGGTCACTCGCTCCCCGCGGTAGGCACGGGGAGTTAGCTCAGGTCTATAACCTGACTCCGCCAATCCCCCCGTGTGCCCCCTCCCAAAATTTTGGGGGGCTGCCTCTCGTGCATGCTTTGTCGTGCCAACTCCTCGTATCTTCGCCGTTCCGCTTTTGATGCTTCCAGCTCCTCCTTGGGACAGCGATATTCTCCAGCCTGTGCCCAGGGTCCCTTGCCTTCCAGTATCTCCTCCCATGTCCACTCCTTCAGAAAACGCTGCTTGATCTTTTTGTGGTGGGATCTTCTGTAACGCTCGTCTGAAGAAGTAGACTAAGGTGCAGCGTAGCAAGTGTTCATGATCTTTAATACTCAGAATACCAAACAAAAACAACAAAAGGAATAACGAACGTCACGTTCTGCAGGCTTCACAGAGCTAACAAAAAACAAGATCCCACAACATAGGTGGGAAAACAAGCTACCTAAGTATGATTCCCAATCAGAGACAACGATAGACGGCTGCCTCTGATTGGGAACCACACTCGGCCAAACGCAAAGAAATACAAAACATAAAATGTCCACCCCACATCACACCCTGACCTAACTAAATAGAGAAATAAAACGGCTCTCTCAGGTCAGGGCGTGACAGATGGTGTGTTTGAATTGGTGGCCTTGGAGCAGTAAGGCAACTCTCATAAATCTGTGAAGGATTGTCGTCACTCCTTTAAAACTTCTTATGGCTGCAACGATGTCGGTACAAATCGGAAATTTCATAATGACTAACTAAAATACAAGTGCGTAACATTGTAAACATTCTTGAAAATGCAAAGTGTCTTAACTAATAGCTTACTCTAAGTGTGTCGTAGACTAGGAAGTACTGGGAGAGGGCGTCTTTAATTCCAGTAGATGTTCTAGCGATGTGCATAGAAAACAACTGCATCTCAATGAGAAAGTGTATTGGTCCATTGTTCTGGCTCGCGTCTCTGACACGTAAACAGGGCAGCGAAGCCACAGACCAAGAGTCTCAACGGAACTCAGTCTGTGCTCGCTACACCAGAGATGCATGTAGGTTGATGTGGAGCACACAGACATTGACACTGAGGCTGTAGAGAAATTCTATGAGACTATACACTAGACTGAGAGTTCAGAGTCCTTTGGCCTTCTGTAGCTTACTCTCATTAGATTCACTCTGGTAGAGAGTCCTAGCGGAGATTGTGGGAGCCGATGTGATCATGTAGTGCCCGGTGTTAGTCTTCATATGTGATAGAAAGAAGAGAACTCTTTCTCTCGTAGTGCTAATAGAGCGAACATTGGAGTTGGCGAAGTACTACACGTAGTCAGCGCCATGTGTCGTCGCGACTGTTTTCTGATGTCGTAATGTGAGCTTCTGTGTTATGGATGGCATATCGAATTAATATTTTACAATTCTATACTTTGAGTGACAGTGAGGCAGAAAAACTAGTTTGTTTTGAGAAAGATACAGTAGAGTGTTGAGTGGGTTGTATACGATACTCGTCGCAAATACGCTGTATGGGAATATGATATCTGTGCACACACGCCACGTATGAACTAATGGCTTGGTGGATCCTAGACGAGAGGATGTAATTGATGCGACCGAACATCTTTCGAGTGGAGATGTAGAACTGATTTCGGACGATGCAACAAGTGCACAGTATGATCTATGATTGTCGGGGTGAACCTAGTAGGAATCTGCTCTGGTTCCGATAAACTATACATCTTGGAGTCAAGTGTGACGTTTAAGTGATTCTTGTATCTGGAGTGATTTAGCCTTTGCAGGCCAAGTCGAAAACGACAGACTATTTCTTTGAGACAAAGTACTTAAGCTGGATAAGCATAGTATGTGTAGAGTACTGCAACCTATGGTAACAAAGTCAAAGGTGGTGTATGGAATAGATTTACGCTGGGGCACTGCTTCAGAGAGATTTCAAGCTTGTCTTAAGTCGACGGCGCGTCAGGGACGTGTAGTTGCGTTGTCGACATCAGAACTCGAGGGTTTCACAATTTGTCAGCAGCTAGAACTTGGGTAAGGCAGAGCCATTCGCGGTCTATTCGACAGTCCCGGTCAAAGTGGGATATACTGAGGAAGGATTGTGCGAAAGTAGGCGTGTTTCTGTCTGACATCGTGTGTTACACAGCGGTTTGTGCTTTTATTGTGGAGGTGAAGGTGTTGTGAGAACATAATATCATGAAGCTTTTACAACATCGACATGCTAAGATCAGATAGACTAGATGTTAATGGACATCCGAGAGGATTTCTCAGTGGCGTGGGGGATTTGGACGTAGAGGAGAAGTGGGTAGCAGACGCGAATTTCTGTATTTTGGTTTTGATAAGATAGTCGTTGTTGAGTGAATACAGATCAGAGTTGTGCGGTTAAGATGACTACTTAGACATTGTGTAGAGAAGTGACCTTTTTCTATGGAAGATGAGTCGTAGCAAAGGAGCAGAGGGTTTCTGCTGCAGGAACCAGAGCTAATCTCGCATTAAGAGGGCGATTGTTCTTCATAGTATTTAGCTCGAGTATGATGTGGAATAGAGTTTGAAGAGTGAGATATATATTTATTGATTTAGTTATTAATTTGCTCAGTTAAAGATAGAATATTGTGGTCTTGTTTTTCTTGGTTGGCATATTTGCAATGAATTTGTGATGAGGTGTGAAAGGTAAGTGAAGCTCTATAGCGCAGTACATTACTTATAGGGTTGATATCGATTATTAGAAGCTGGCTGCTAATAATATAGAAAGATGACTCTACATCTGTAATTGTTGATAAAGAATATAGTAGTTAATAAAAAAAGTGTGAGATTATGTTAAAATGAGTATTAAGAGTATAGTATGATGGAGATTGGAGAAAGTAGCACTAGAACACTCAATAGGTCCACATAAGTGTAGATGAAGGATAGTTATGTTGATGAATGTGTGTGGTGTTATAAATGGTATGTGTTGGTAGTGTTATTAATTGTATATGATAGTGTACTGTATGTATATGATGTCAATGTGGATGCGCATGCTGTTAATGATATCGTATACTGACTAGTATCTTGCTCATGCACATGTCCACTGAAATATAAGTATGCATATGTTTTTGTCTATAGTTTTGTCATAGGCACAATTGGAAAGTGTGTCAACGAGTGTAGACACCAGGGTAGCAGTAGCACGCAGGCAAGGTGGGATCAGCTGCGCCTGCTACTCCTCTCATTTCCATATGAAAAGCCATGGTCGTTGGGGGAGGCGAGGCCCAAAACAATGGCCGACAGTATGAATGAACAGCACTGTCACCTTAGTGGAAGATTAGTTCTATTACAATACATACTTGTTTCATTGAGCATATGATAAAAGGCTCAGTTACAATACAAATATTTTTTTTAATGTTTCTTTCACAATGGATAGCGGCTACCCGACATAGAGGCACCGACTCACGGATGTCCAGAAGAGGCTAGCACCAATCTCTACGCACAGCCTCGGAGCAGGGGAGGGATTGATAGGCAGGCAGGAGACTCTGCTGGACAATGAGTCTTGCGCTAGCCTGAGCATCGAGAGTCCGGAGCACAGTAGCAGTCTTGGAATCGGGCAATTTTAATATGTCGACAATTGTTAGAGCAGTGTAGAGACCAATTCCTACGATGTAGGAGGAAGAGAGGGTGTATCTTTCTCTCGCATCAAAATAAAACGACAGTGAATGCGAATGTGCCCAACTGTGAAGAAGCTGGTAGGGAGTTCGTTTGTTAAACTAGCGGGCCTGCTAGTGAATGTGGTGGAGGCCAGCACTCCACACGTGGAGATGATCACTCAGTCAGTAGAACTACTCTGCGACCACAGAATGGCAGTCTTCTATGGACAAGTTTATGCAAAAAGTTATGTCTGTAAGAAAACAAGGCCAAATTGATATTGCATGGGTTAATGATTGCCACCGATTTCAGCGTTCGATCGTGGAGGACAGAGGTTTAAGAACTTATAGAAATGTCTATCCAATGTACAATTCTAAGCAGGAAACCCTTTTCCAAAATCACTTATTCCACAACTGTACGAGAGCAGAGGATTCAGTGGCGGGAGAGATCCAAAAAGTACTGCGTTGCTTACCACTGGCTGCTGGACATCAAGGGTAACCTCTTCTTATTTCGGTTAAATGTACTTAAATTTAAGATTTTTTTGGATGTCTATGCTGTCTTCTGGACTGCTTTGAGTTAGCGACAGACCCTCAGAGAACTTGGTAGAGAACTGGGTTGGAGTGGGCCAGAGAATGGGCAGTAGATGGAAAAGTGGTCTGGTTTTGTGTTAGCGCAATGAGCTAACTTAACAAGCCACGAATCATTAAAATGGACCCATCGATCATGTCTTGCCAAAGAATCACTGATTGTAAGAGAGCTCTGAGGTCATGGAGCCCATGTGGACAAAGGAAGTCAGCTTGTGGAATCTTTGCCACAGGAGCGTATAGTGCTCTCACAACGCCAGATGGGGATGCTGAGCTGCGGCCTAAACAAGACTGTACTACAAGGTGTGAACTCAGACATTTTATATGTTGAAAGCGGGTTTTTTGAGTTAAAGGATGCCATCGATATCTCCCCTGGCATTGTCATGCACTGTTGATGCTCTGACCAAGAGGAAGGGGAGGTGGTGGAGGAGGGTGCTGCAGAGTCTGGATCTTTTTGAGCAGGTCACTGTGGAGAATCAGTGGAGAGTAGTAGGCAGTTATTACTACATCATTATTTAATCCAGTATTGTGAATATGTTATCAGGCGGTGATGAGAATGTGTATCAGTAGACAAACATAAACCTACTAAATAAATTACTGTCTCTCTTTTCAGCTTTGTGACAGCCTCAAAATGATACTCCTTGTGGTTAAGCGGTCTGCAGCGAATCACAGCCAGCGCAAGATTAAGCAAAATGTACAACAGGAGATGTGACAAGTTGGACACCTATGTTATACCATGTACAGAAGTTCAACAGATGGAATTAATCAATGCTATAGAAACCGCTGTTAAGAAGTTAGCCTTCAGTTTGTAGAGCGATTATGAGGTCCTAGAATAATCAAGAAGCAGGGAGGGACAGCCAGCAGTCAAGCTGGCTCAGGCACAGGGACAAATGAAGAAAGAGGGATCAGATGGCAGCGAAGCAACCAGCAAGTAGTGCCACAAATTTGTCTGCCTGTTTGGGAATGCTGTTTGCAATAGAGCAACTGGGGGATGCAGGCACAAAGGAATCCTTTAAGCAGATGCATAATGGAATGGTTGATCCATTTGAGGAGCCCTACCGCTTTACTAAGGTCATGACAGGAGACTCTGGATAGGCCAACATCCTTTTCTCTGAGAGGGTCTTCACGAAAGGGGAACAAATAATTATGGAGAGAAGAAACGCATCAGCCCCTAAAAGTGAGGCGCTTGCTTTTTCTGAATGGAAATCTCTCTAAAAGCAAAATATGGCCAGCATTGCTGTGTGCTGGCTGGTTATATAATGCAATAAAGAAGAGAGAAAAGAGAGGCCAGTTTAATGTTTTAAGTGGAATGCTGGCAGTTTTGCACATTTGTTATTTATTTTCTTTGATATGGTGTCATATTCTATTATTATGTGTTCAGATTTGTAATTCGTTTTTTGGCATTGGTTAGATTTAATATGCACTTTGTTTATATACATTAAAAGTTATAATTCAAATGCACATGTGTATAGCATCTTTTTTTTAATTATTTCAATTTGTGGATGCTGCAGTTTGCAAATTGTTATTATTTTTATCTTTGATATGATGTAATTCTATTATGCTGTTCAGATTGTATTAGTTTTGGAATAGTTAGAATGTATATGCACCTTGTTTATATACATTAAAAAGTTATACTTTAAATGCAAAATGTTTGATAGCATTTTAATTTTCTAATAACAACAATTATATTTTTTAAATACATGTGGTTAAGTATGCATTTTCATTTAATATTTAATTAAGAATTGTTTTAACACCAATCATAGTAAACTATCGCAAGCTGTTTGACTTGAAAAAATACACTAACATATATTTTTTAAAGAGCTTGTTTGGGAGCAAAAGAGCCAGCTCGGGTTTGGTGGCTGAAGCGAACGGCGGCTCACTGAAAAGAATA
>NC_036844.1:36610036-36638461 GCF_002910315.2 Salvelinus sp. IW2-2015
TATATATATTCAATGTCAGATATATATATTTTCAATTTTTTATTAAAATGGAATAAAAGACACACATGGCCACACGTGTGTGTGTTTGTTTGGGTGTGTGTATATGTATGTGTGTGTGTATATGTATGTATGTATGTATGTATGTATGTGTGTATGTATATATATATATTCCATGTCAGATATATATATTTTCCATTTTTTATTCAAATGGAATGGAGTAAAACAGCAAACACATGGCCACTGCGCCTGCTACTCCTCTCCATTTCCATATGAAATAGCCATTGGGTGCTGTTGGGGGGAGGGCAGGCCCAAAACAATGGCCGCAGTTGAATGGAACAGCACTTCACCTTAGTGAAGTATTCTATACAATACATATCTGTTTATTTCATGTGATGATAAAAGGCTCATACAATACAAATATTTTTTTTAATGTTTTCTTTCACAGTGATAGCGGCTCCGACTGGGAGCCTCCGGTGCCAAGGTGCCCATCCCCCACTGAAGCGGGTTCATCCAGCCGGACTCCTGCTGTCTCTGGCTCCACACCTACCCCCGCCCGGCCATCTAGAGGTGGGAAGAGGGTTACAAAGAAGCGGAGGAAGGGAAGTGTGGAACCTGCTGGTAGAGAGGTAGAGGGGCAATGGCACTCTGTGCTGGAGGAAGATGTGGAGCCCCGTGCTCCAATTTTCAGACCTAAAAGGCAACCAGGACCCCAACTCGATATGACATCGGAGTATAGCCCGATGCAACTTTTCCAACTGTTTTTCACCCCGGCAGTTGTTGATTCCCTATGGGGCTAGGAAGCTAGGAAGCAAGCAGGAAAGAAACAGGCACGGAAGCCCATTTCCATGTCAGACATTTTCTGCTACCATTCACTGGTAATTTACATGGGGCTGGTGAAGTTCAAAACCCTAAAGGATTACTGGAAAACATCCCCACTATATCAACTGCCTTTCCCCCCCACTGTCATGTCCTCTACAAGGTTTTTAAATATCTCACGGGCGCTTCACATCAGTGACCCAGAAGTTGATGAGGAGAATGACAGGAGGAGAGGCACCGCAAGGTTTGAGCATGGTTGAGGCTTGCAAGACCCATTTTCAGCCCGCACAGAACTTGTTCATAGATGAAAGGATGGTAGCCTCAAAGGCCAGAATTGGCCTAAAACAATACATGCGTAACAAGCCAACTAAGTGGAGTTACAAGCTGTTTGTTTTGGCTGATTCTGTGTGTGCCTACACATGCAATTTTTTTGTCTATGAGGGGAAGAACACTTGTGCGACTGGTAAAGGACTTAGCTATGACTCTGTGATGGCGTTATTGGATTTCCGAATGCTGGGGAAGGGCTACAAACTCTTTGTGGACAACTTTTACACAAGCCCTACCCTGTTTGCAGACCTGAGGAAGCTGGAGGTGTGGGCTTGTGGCACTATTCGGACCAACAGAGTGGGCTTTCCAAAGACAAAGGTAAATKACATGCCTAAGCTGGCTGAGCGGGGTACCATGCGATGGATCCGTGAAGATGGCCTGCTGTTTGTGAAGTGGATGGACACCAGAGAAGTGGTGATGTGCTCCACTATTCACAAGTCCTTCAATGGCGACCATGCCAGTAGGCGTGTGAAAGATGCCATGGGTGCATGGACCAACAAAAATGTCCCCATTCCTGCAGCCATCAAGGACTACAACAAGAGCATGGGAGGTGTAGACCTATCAGACGCACTGATAGGGTACTACAATGTTCTACACAAGACAAAGAAGTGGTACAAGACATTGTTTTACCACTTCATTGACATTGCTGTGGTGAATTCCTTCATCCTGCAGAAGGAAATGGCGAAGAGCTGTGGACAGCCCCCCATCACACAGCTAGCCTTCAGGGAGCTGCTCATCCGGGAGCTTGCTCCTACTAGCCACAAAGTCACTGCATCACTCTGCCCCTCTACCTCTGGGGGCCCGGCCATTTTTTTTTTTTTTTCATTAAAACCGGCTCTAACTCCTTCCAAGTGTTCATAATGGCCACAGTTCACTTACTTCAAAGGCATGACTGTGCCTCATGGGCCAAAACGAGCCACAGCTATTTAAGCTTTCTTGTGTGCGTGTGTCAACATAAGTCCTGAATAAATTGCTTCTGCATTGACCTTAAACCACATAGCTATAAGTACTGTTATAGAATCCCCTTCCTTATTAAAGCAGACTTTATATGCAATATCTTTCTACACCCCACAGTTAACACGTTCTGGCCTTTAACAAGATACTACACCTCACGTCCCACACGCAAGGGGACGGATGGCTTGACTTCAAACCTTTCATGAGCACTGAGATGGAATGGGCGGTAAGGAGCGGCGCTCATGACCTCGAGCAGCCAAGCTGCTGTGTCGCCAACAACATCTTGTAACTTGCCAGAAACCAACAGGCAGGACATGCCACTACACGAGCAGTTTCAGGCTGGTTTCCAAGACAACAAAGAACAGTGCCCAAGAATCCAATGGGACATTTACACCAGCGTGAGGGAACGGGCGTCCAGCTTACAATGACCAGTCAGGAGGCCACAACTACCAGAATCTACCTACTCATCACTGTATGAAAATGTACTGCACAATACTGTTTCGGGACTCTTCTTCTGCTATTCCTTCTGAGCAAATAGAACGAGCCGTGCACGCTTTGCTCAGAATCTTTACCTCCGAAAACTGTCTTTACTATACCTTATCCACCTCGTCCAGCGTCTCAACTTGTGCTCATTTCTCAAGTAACGATTCATCAACATCCCCCATCATCTGCACCACTGTTTAGATGGCACAGCAGCAAAATATTGTGTAGAGGACTTCTAAAGTTCTACCCGTTTAAAAAATATATTTTTATTAATTTCTAATATTTTTTAAAACACTTTATAATTTTTGTGTGTTAGAATTGCTTTTGATATGTTGTATATAGTTATTTGCACTGTTGTATATAGTATAATGTCATTTCACCAATTCGGCCACTTGGGTACATTTGCAAGTTGTGTGGACACCTGGTGTAGCTCACCCATTCCTGAAGTTAGGTCAGTCTAAAACTTTGCACAACTACAGTTGCCCTCTTGTGTTCTCCATCTAAATTGTCCCCAGCATCCTATCTGACTGTTTGGCTATTCCAGTACATGTGAAAGATGATGCTACAACAATAAAAAACAGAAAATTTATGTTTATTTCCTTGTATTTTCTTCTACCAGATCTATTGTGTTATATTCTCCTACATTCAATTAACATTTCCACAAACTTCAGAATGTTTCCTTTCAAATGATACCAATAATATATATATCCTTGCTTCTGGGGTTGAGCTACAGGCAGTTAGATTAGGGTATGTCTTCAGGCGGAAATTGAGAACAAGGGTTGCAGCCATAAGAAGTTAACATAAGTATTTTTTAATCGGTCCACCCCCCTAAATCAATACACATCACTATATTGTCATTTAAACTTATTTTTGAAACGTTTCAAATATGGTCTCAACTCTCTTGGGCTGCTTTAGACATTGGGGAACCACCGGACAGCATCCSAGCACTTTTTGTGGTCAACAATGTTATGTTACTAACTGTAACAGGTTGCTGTTGATCACAATGATATAAAATGTAACGGGGGCCGACCCACCCGTCCAGTAGGATCCCTATCTATCTTCATAATTTATATGTTTTCATATGCAATTATTTATTTGTAAAGATAATTATATGTCCAAAATATAATATATATTTATTCAACCCATCTTGTGTATTTCTTCCTTTGCTTTCCAAGTGCATCTCTGCAACACAAATTYAAACAGTGTTTTCATTGTTTGTCAATGCACATCACTGAAATTAMAGTTTTATTTGATGTAAATTATTCATACTCCTTTATATTTGAGTATTAAACTTTCATCTAGTTTCTGAAAACATATTATAAGACGTTATTTGGTTACAACACTGTGAAAGATGTTGGGGTAGATGAAGAACCACATGAGGGCGCATCGGGCCATGCAATGAAAAGTTGACGGGCAAGTAAAACGGTGCGTGCACACACAGTGGCGGGAGGGGGCAAAAGAACGCTATGTTGGGTGCTACTGGTGCTGTGATGCATTGTGGTGTAACAAACAGTACTCTTCTTGCGTTGTGTACAATCATCGACATAGACTCCAACTTGTAGCACCAGTCATGGAGATTCATTCTCATAGAAACAGCACAAAATTGCACGTCATGCAATGCACAGCTCACCTTCCAACTCTGCACTCATGCACGCTGGTTTAATGCTTGTTCACTGGGGCAACGTAGTTACCAAAATAATACAACAATTAGAATACACAATATAATATTTTTTAACACTGTACCTGATAGAAACAGCACAAAATTGCACGTCATGCAACTCTGCACTCACGCACTGCACAAAATATACGAACCCCCCCCCACCCACCAGAGACAGTAAGTTGCAAGCTAGCATTAGATGGAATTCTCTACAACAAAATGCATAACAAMTATGCACAAAAAAACGCTGCATCCTATATGTGTGATGTTCTAATAATATTTACAAACAAATTGATATAAATTGTACATTCAAATCATCACTTGGGAGTATAAAAATAGATTTTGACGTACAGTGCTTTGCTACCATCAACTTACCGCTGGTTTGGTATTTGTTCACTGGGACGATTCTAACTTAAACATCCACCCTTGTAAACAAGCCACGCAAACCAGCCAATAAGATGCCATGTTGAGTAGGTGAAGGCAAGACAAAAAMCAAAAACCCATCACCAATATATCCCTGTTACACTGGCAATGGCTAAACGTCATCTAGCGACATATCAAGGAGCCAGTCAATAGCGGATCTTGCTGAAAAATTGTTCAATCAATATATAAATTGTTAAATAAATGTATTGSGATAACCATTATTTAAGCAGGTAGTCATGCTGAGACCCAAGGTTTCTGTTGCAGATTAATGCTGCATGAACACATCTATAAACAACAATTACAACTATACATATCTATTTACACATCTGTTATAAAATACATGATAAGCAAAAACAAAAAACACGAAGGCCGTCTAACATCCTCCTGAATTGCCCTAAAGGTACCAACATTAAAGTGGTACTCCAGTCTCCTTTTCACCTGATTTAACACCTGATTTACTCCATAAGTGATCCAGGTAAGTCATGACATCACAAGTGGGGGGGTGAGCCTTTCCTCTTTTGTTCTCTATTGTTCCTCAAGCAAGGGGGAGGCCGACTCCTTTGAAGTTTGCAGTTACGTTGTGTCTAAGAAAAACTTTTTAGTGTGTGTACTTTACTGTATATATATATACACTTGGAATATCGCTTATCAACAGTAAAAGTTCAAAACTGTTTTGTCGCCATTGTACTGTGTGAAAAGCTTGCAAGTAAATGACAATAACCGTTGATTTACATTTACATTTGAGTCATTTAGCAGACGCTCTTATCCAGAGCGACTTACAAATTGGTGCATTCACCTTATGATTTGACTGGATTTGACTGGATTTGTCATCACCACTGGATCCAGGTGACCAGGACCGGCCCTCGTGATCTGATATATTTTCCATACACAATCATTTACAATACACTTTTCCAAATGGCATCAATGTATCTTACATATTAAAAATTAAATAAATATACAAATAAGTGGAAACGGAGTAGGAATGACACTAAAGCTTCTTGCCTCCGACTGGCAGCTGTAGTGTAGCTGGTCGGGATAAGGGCGGGTGGGCTTTGTGAGGAAAACGGCATGTGAATGTCAGGAGCACGGCTGTCACTTGACAAAGGCGCCTGTCACGGGCGCCCCATGAACGAGGCCAATGGGCAAAACAGCTATTGCATGGCGCCGGCTTCCCGAGTGGTCATTGCTAACTGGGTAGCTATCACAACCCTGATTGCAGTGCTTAATTTGAGCCGAAACAGGATCTGACACCTCTCAGATTTGACTTGGTTTGTTCCGGCACCTATCTGCCCAGACCCGGTACATCTTGCGGCATGATTTATTAATTGTATTTTTATTCAACCTTTATGTAACTAGGCAAGTCAGTATCACTGTTCGCACTGTAGACATTCTAATTAAAGCAATCAGCAGTTTGTGTAATCATCCTATCCTGCCACACTGATTCCAGACCTGCTCTCTTATTTGTACATAGAGGTTATGGAGAGGGCCGGTGGGGTAAGTAACTGATCTTGACACAGGTCTTGGTAGTGGTGGTCAGCTAGTGAAGAGGTCCTAAGTAATCACATCACGTAGCCTAGGCTAGTTGTCTCCGTACTGAATTTGAATCGTGGGAAAGCCAAATAAAAAATGGTTAAGAAAAGGCAATCGAGTTTGATGACTTCCAGAGAAAATCCATAGAAAGATGTTGAATTGAACCAAGAACGAGCCAGAGAACTGTCAGTGCCGGAGGAGAGGAGTGAGGGGCAAACTGTTCCTGATGGCGATGCCTTAGCTAGCAGCGCTGCTAATCCCGCCAGTTCAACAACACCACCTCCACTAGCTAGTAGGCTTACTGGCTAGTAGGCCTACTAGTGAGTCAGACTCAGCGGGAGAGGGAGTCGGGGAGCTGTGGGGCAGTGCTTCCACCGACAAAGTGCTCAGAGCAGGTGCAATTTGCAGTTCAAGAACAAGCACAGAATACAGAGTTTTTAAAATGTATTTAACTAGGCAAGTCAGTTAAGCACAAATTCTTATTTACAATGACGGCCAAACCCGGGCCAATTGTGGCTTAGAGCGGTGCGCCACTAGCGCCCCAAAGATAATAAGAAATGAATTGCAGCCGGAATTTAGGCATCTTGACCATTCCCACTTTGAAAGTCTTAGATGGCTCAAAGTGGAGGAGAGTCTCTCAGATTAAATTGTCTCTTGTACATAAAATTGTCCACAGTATGGTCCCGAGGTACGTATGTAACTACTTTAACTTGGTACGGGATAACCATAACTATTCCACTAGATTGATATTGTGTGGTATTGTGAAATAAACTTTTTTWATACTCAGCTGCCATTCTTTGGAATAATCTTCCTAAGAATTTGAAATTCATAACCTCCATATGTAGTTTTAAGTTCTTACTGAAGAAATGGCTAAATGGTAGCATGTCTCAAAAGCGAGTATTAAGATTATAGTACGTGACTGAGAAGGAAAATGCCCAGCATAGCATATAGTCTGCATTTTGGTGTCTGTTGTTAATCATACTGTGATTGTCTTGTATATATTAGGTATTGATTGTTTTATATATTAAGGGCATGTGAGACAAGGGAGATGTATCTGTCCATAGTTGTTTATTAGGAAACGGAATTGTACTAATTATTTCATGTTATGAATCAAACAACAATTTGTCTGTTGACATTACAATTGCTGCTTAACTTTGTTGCATTCCTCCTTTCCTCTTCAAAAGGACAATAATGTAAATAATATTTTAAGCTTTGTCGTGTTATCCTTGATGATTTTCTTAAATTGTCAACACAATCTCACATTCAATTTGTGCAAATATGTACAGAATGCATTTCAGCAAATGTTATGCGTTTTTGTCCGTTTTTGTGTGGCTTAATTTGTGAGAAAAGACACATTTAACCTGTAGGCTGGCTACACACAAGCCTTTGCAACAACCATAGACGCGATAGCCTATATTTCATTTGTGTTCTTATTTATGTCTAATTCAACATTATGAATATACAAATAACAACAGGCTATTCAACAAACAATATAACTATAGAATTAAGAAACTAAAGTAAATAAAGTAATAATTAAATAAATGGGAAAAAATGAAATAACATTAACAAATGTTTGGTTGCTTTAAGACTAATAAGTCATGTCTACACAATATTATTCAGGGAACGGTTCCAATGTTTAGCGTACATACAAAGCCTACATCTGTCTTCAGATTTATTTTATGGGTGTTTTTTCCATTAACTACATTTCTTTCAATCTACCACTCCACTCTTCCGTAGTATTAATGTCCTCATTTAGCCAATGCTCTAGGATACAACAATTTGCTGCAGACAATAGGATATTCAACATGTAGGCATTTTGAAACCGTTCAGAGATTACTCGAAGTAATGGCAGCCTTTGGGTTCTTTGCCAGGGAACATTTAAATACATTATCAATGGCAAATACTGTTTTCTATGCTTGATTTCACTTCATATTTTTTGGTGTTGCGCTCATTGCGGTCAGAAAACATATGTTGGCCGATCGAAAATCCTTGCGGGTGATGTTGCTTTCTCTCCCCGGAAAACTGACCCAAGATCAGTACTGTAATGCGGAACTCAACACAACCGGCTGCAGGGGAGGTTACTTTCTGTGTGGTTCGGCTTATTTAAGAATGTCAAATTAAATGAATTAAGAAACACTTTTCCAGGCAGTTTGAATGTATATTCTTATTCTGTGCAGAATCTATGTATGTTGACCTACAACACAAATGCGCATCATGACTTCAACAAAGAAGGCAACTTGGAACGTACCCGATCCTCCCATGCGATCATCCTCTTTCCCGGTAAATGAAGTATGCAATAAAACAATGTGGTTGTAATCGCTAGTATGTAATGTTATGGAGATAGATTTATAGCTTTTTGCGACATTTCTCAAACCACTATGCATTTTCACTGATCTGTCAAGGTTTTCAAATGAAAATCTTACCTATAGGCCTACTCAACAGTTTCAGCTAGCTAGCTAGCTTGGCTTTAGCTAGCTAGGCTACAGTCTATGGAGTTTCATAGTGGGCGCAGGGTTTTGTTCTGGGCAACATCTACACACCTGATTAAACTAGCTTGAGTGGTTAATTACTTTAATCCACATGTGTCACACTCCTACCATGGGAGGTCCGAGTGTCTCAAAAATTACTAAGGAATTCCTCACACCTGGTTAGGTTGTCTAGGTGTTAATTGAAATGAAACCTCCCCCCCAAAAACGCAGACACTCGGCCCTCTGTGGTATGAGTTTGACACTTTGACACCCCTGCCAGGGACGTCGCTAGGGCTATTTATTAGACCCCCCTAAATAAATCAATATATCAGTCAATATATTTTCTCTGTGATGTCTTTTTTCCCCGTCAAACGTTCCATCACATCTTAAACTTATTACCGGGAGGGCACTAGGATCTGGGGGGGCTGCTGTTGCAGAGGCTGCTGCACGCGCTAGTGAGTTAGGTCTACTTGTAGCTAACATTTTGGTTACTTGAGACTGCTAGCTAACAGTAAACTGACAGGAAAAGGCTCTGACAGGCTGGATTCACGCAGATAGGCTACTTTGTGAATTTGTGGTAAGTTAGAACAGAGAGAGAGAGTATTCACTTCTATAGGCTTTGGTCATAATCATTAACCAATACGTTTTTATGTGAGGCTGCCTGTAAGTTACAGTGTAACAGATGTTGCGAACTAGCTAACGGTAAAGTTAACGGTGTCTTTTAAATTCTACATAAATTATGATATCTAGTTAACGTTGTATTTAATGTAGTTTTGCTATCTGTGCCAGGCTATAAATGAGACAGATGACGTAACATCATGCACCAATTATCAGTAGCTAACGACTAACGTTAGATGAATATATGGAAATTCTTCAAGAGAGGCAGTGCCAGCAGCTCTGCTGAAGGCCAATTCGGTGAGAAGTTAAGATTTTACCAGTTCAAACAAAGCAAATTAAAACTTAAACTGATTAATCACCTATTAAGCCTTGAGTTATTGTAAATATAAGTTTAATAACAATACATGTCAAAACACAGCAGACAAGAATGAGGGGAAGAAGCTGGAGCCTGACAGGGCTGAGGGAGCATGTCTGATGAAGGTTAGTGATAAAAAAGCGAGTAGATGTTTAAGCTTTCAGTTAAATGTGTACAGCATGTGACAGCATGTCTTACTTTTGTTAGGCATAAATAAATGATGTTCATGATATCTTAAAGGGTCATGCAGAGATCAACGTGCGAGCTGTATAAGTGAGCGAGAGCAAGCATGCCCAGAGAGAGAGGGACAACAAACAGATCCAGAGAGAGAGGGACAACAAACAGATCCAGAGAGAGAGGACAACAAAACAGATCCGAAGAGAGAGAGGGACAACAAACAGATCCAGAGAGAGAGGGACAACAAACAGATCCAGAGAGAGAGGGACAACAAACAGATCCAGAGAGACAACAAAACAGATCCAGACAGAGAGAGGGACAACAAACAGATCCAGAGAGAGAGGGACAACAAAACAGATCCAGAGAGAAGACAAACAAAACAGATCCAGAAGAGAGGACAACAAACAGATCCAGACAGGGAGGGACAACAAAACAGATCCAGAGAGAGAGGGACAACAAAACAGATCCAGAGAGAGAGGACAAAAAACAGATCCAGAGCAAGAGGACAACAAACAGACCCAGAGAGGGAGGACAACAAACAGATCCAGAGAGAGAGGACAACAAACAGATCCAGAGAGAGAGGGACAACAAACAGATCCAGAGAAAGAAGGTAATCAAGCAGCTGCAGCAATTCCTTCCAAAAATGAGAGCGATTTAAGTGACAAAGACACTGGGCCCAGACAAGTGAAGCTGAATAGCTACCCACACAAAAGTTTTGGTACRCAGAAAAGGGCATTTCAGCGGTAGAGTACTTTGTCCACAAAAAACGCAGCTTTCTGCTTTCCATGTAGAGTTTTTGGCAAAAACATTACATTTCATTATGTTGTTATTAATGGCTGCAGAAATTGGAAAAAAGCTTTGTTTATCTTCGGTAAACATCAAAAGGCACAAACACACAGACAGTGCTGTGGCATGGCAAAGCTACCAGGCAACTAGCAGTCATGGGAACATTTCTCAGATTTGAACATCTGCCCATGCTAGTGATATTGCAGCGAGGAGAATTGTTGCGGTCACCCCAATATTAGGAAGACAGGGACTCTATCCGTGCCAATGATGAATCTAGTGAAAGCACAAATAGAGGGGAACTTTCTTGAATGTATGGAGCTTTTGAAGGAGTTTGACCCTTTCCTGCAAAGGTACAATACTCCATCAAATGTGACGTATCTATCTCTCTCCAGAATCTCACAATGACGTGATCGAATGCTGTGCTCAAAAGATTATGGACACCATGGTCTCTAAGATGTCAAAGTCTTGAATGTATGCCATTATGGCGGATGAGGCCAGGGATGGGCAGTCTGAACAGTTGGCTCTGTGATAGGTATGTGACAGAGGGGACAGTTAAGGAGCGTTTACTAGCACTAGCAGAAATCCAAGTCATTTGATGCCCAATTGATAGCAAATGAGTTGCAACAGCAGCTCCAAAGGAGAGGGGTAGCAGGCCTAAAGTGTGTTGCACAGACCTATGATGGTGCAGCTGTCATGAGTGGGCCCAAAGGACGTGTGCAGCACATTTCAGAGTGCTGCATCCGGAGGCTATTTATGTACAATTGCTATGCTCATGAGCTTGATTTGTTGTTGTGTCATACTTGCAGGGCTATTCCGGAGGCTGCTGAGTTTTCCAGTTCCTTGGAGAATGTGTATTCATTTTCCCAGTGCATCCCTAGTTAACCACCACAAGTTCAAAGAAGCTCAGTCCAAACTTGGAATAGCATCAGCTGAACTTGTACAACTCTCAAACACTCGCTGGGCATGCCAGCTGCGATCCATAAATGCAGTCCTGGACACTTTAACTGTTATTATTGATTGTCTACCTGCCATTGGATCCCCCATGGCTATTGGTCTGAGAGCAAAGCTTCATAAGTTCTCCATCGTGTTAAGCTGCCTTGGGCCAGTTCTCTATTTAATATATACCAACGACCTTCCCTATGCCTTAGCTGAAACTCAAGCTACTATATTTGCAGATGATACTACAATTTATGCTGCAAGACAATCGGTTCAACAGGTAGAGCAAGCTTTACAAGGAGATTTGGTCCTCCCCTCCTGCTCCGTGGCTCGACGACTCATTGCGAGCCCACAGAACCGGGCTCCGGGCAGCCGAGCGGAAATGGAGGAAAACTCGCCTCCCTGCGGACCTGGCATCCTTTCACTCCCTCCTCTCTACATTCTCCTCTTCTGTCTCTGATGCTAAAGCCACTTTCTACCACTCTAAATTCCAAGCATCTGCCTCTAACCCTAGGAAGCTCTTTGCCACCTCTCCTCCCTCCTGAATCCTCCTCCCCCTCCCCCCCTCTGCGGATGACTTCGTCAACCATTTTGAAAAGAAGGTCGACGACATCCGATCCTCGTTTGCTAAGTCAAACGAACACGCTGGTTCTGTTCACACTGCCCCCTACCCTGTGCTTTGACCTCTTTCTTCCCCTCCTCTCCAGATTAAATCTCGCGTCTTGTGACGGCGCGCGCCCAACAACCTGCCCGCTTGACCCTACCCCCTCCTCTCTTCTCCAGACCATCTCCGGAGACCTTCTCCCTTACCTCACCTCGCTCATCAACTCATCCTTGACCGCTGGCTACGTCCCTTCCGTCTTCAACGAGAGCGAGAGTTGCACCCCTTCTGAAAAAACCTACACTCGATCCCTCCGATGTCAACACTGCCTCTTGACATCTAGGGGAAGGTGTATTGACGTGCATGTATACTAATACATATCATGGCCGTGATACGTGGGTCGACGCACATTGCATAGCGTCGTCCGGGTTGGGAGGGTTTTGGCCGGTAGGGATATCCTTGTCGCAGTATGTAAAAATGTAATAAAAATGTATGCACTCTACTGTAAGTCGCTCTGGATAAGAGCGTTCTGCAAATGACTAAAATGTAATGTAAACTACAGACCAGTATCCCTTCTTTCTTTCTCTTCCAAACCTTGAACGTGCCGTCCTTGGCCAGCTCTCCTGCTATCTCTCTCAGAATGACCTTCTTGATCCAAATCAGTCAGGTTTCAAGACTAGTCATTCAACTGAGACTTGCTCTTCTCTGTGTTCATGGAGGCGCTCCGCACTGCTAAAGCTAACTCCTCTCCTCTGCTCTCATCCTTCTTAGACCTATCGGCTGCCTTTGATACTGTGAACCATCAGATCCTCCTCTCCACCCTCCGAGTTGGGCATCTCCGGCGCGGCCCACGCTTGGATTGCGTCCTACCTAACAGGTCGCTCTACCCAGTGGCGTGGCGAGAATCTGTCTCCGCACCACGTTGCTCTCACCACTGGTGTCCCCCAGGGCTCTGATTCTAGGCCCTCTCCTATTCTCGCTATACACCAAGTCACTTGGCTCTGTCATATCCTCACATGGTCTCCTCTATCATTGCTATGCAGACGACAACACAATTAATCTTCTCCTTTCCCCCTTCTGATAACCAGGTGGCGAATCGCATCTCTGCATGTCTGGCAGACATATCAGTGTGGATGACGGATCACCACCTCAAGCTGAAACCTCGGCAAGACTGGGAGCTGCTCTTTCCTCCTGGGGAAGGACTGCCACGTTCCATGGATCTCGCCATCACGGTTGACAACTCCATTGTGTCCTCCTCCAGAGTGCTAAAGAACCTTGGCGTGATCTGGACAACACCCTGTCGTTCTCAACTAACATCAAGGCGGTGACCCGAATCCTGTAGGTTCATGCTCTACAACATTCGCAGATTACGACCCTGCCTCCACACAGGAAGCGGCGCAGGTCCTAATCAGCACTTGTCATCTCCCGTCTGGATTACTGCAACTCGCTGTGGCTGGGCTCCCTGCCTGTGCCATTTAAACCCTACAACTCAATCCAGAACGCCGCAGCCCGTCTGCGTGTTCACAACCTTCCAAAGTCTCTCACGTCACCCCGCCTCCTCCGCTCTCTCCACTGGCTTCCAGTTGAAGCTCGCATCCGCTACAAGACCATGGTGCTTGCCTACGGAGCTGTGAGGGGAACGGCCCTCCGTACTTCAGGCTCTGATCAGGCCCTACACCCAAACAAGGGCACTGCGTTCATCCACCTCTGGCCTGCTCGCCTCCCTACCTCTGAGGAAGTACAGTTCCCGCTCAGCCCAGTCAAAACTGTTCGCTGCTCTGGCACCCAATGGTGGAACAAACTCCCTCACGACGCCAGGTCAGCGGAGTCAATCACCACCTTCCGGAGACACCTGAAACCCCACCTCTTTAAGGAATACCAGGATAGGATAAAGTAATCCTTCTAACCCCCCCTTAAAAGAGTTAGATGCACTATTGTAAAGTGGTTGTTCCACTGGATATCATAAGGTGAATGCACCAATTTGTAAGTCGCTCTGGATAAGAGCATCTGCTAAATGACTTAAATGTTAAATGTTCAGACCACTCAGACCTACAGCTGACACCTGTATATTCAGACCACTCAGACCTACAGCTGACACCTGTATATTCAGACACCACTCAGACCTACAGCTGACACCTTTAGTCTCTCTACCGCTCCATCCTCTTGATACAGATCTCTTGATCCATCCTCTGGCTGCATTTTAAGTAAGTGATTACTTTTTCTCTTTTAATTCAGCTTTCTTCACATTTCTTGTGTTTTCAAAAACCAAACCAGGTTGTAGTTTAAAAAGCAAACCAACTGGAGGAGATTCAAAAAATGGTATCTTGAACTAAGTAACCAAATTCCACTTGTCCAGGTAGTTGTTTCATCTGTCAACTAACGACACTCATTGCAATATGCACCTGAAGCTATGGCAGGTAGCCTATATCTAGGTTACAATAGTAGTCAACAGTTAGTATTACACATTTTTACATTACAGTGTGGCATATGGAGTAATTTTAAAGCCTCAGGCTTAGTTTTAGTAMCAGGCGAGATCCATTGTCAGATCTGAACCATGTGATTGAGTCATTGAAACCCATGTCACCTTCAAACACACACACACACAGCACTTCTTTAATGGGTTTGAGAAGGGTCAGGGCTTGATGTTTAATGTGAACTCAACGTCAGCTCCTTAGTTGGCCAAACTATCTTTATTAATTGCTATTGTTAGTATAGTTTTTTATCTCACAATCTCTAGTTTTCCTTGTCAATTCAAGCCCATTGCCAGAGTGGACCTCCCTGGTACATACCATTAGTCAAAGTTATGTGTATAGGGCCATTTTATCTGACACTTTCATATCCACCTTTCATGCAGAATGGCTCCTAGCTCCAGCCGTAAGCTGTGTCCTAGTTGTAAAACATCAATAGGAGTAGCATCAAAGAAGTGGAAGATCTGTGGTGCAACAATACAGCTAAAGGTCAAGTTAGAGGCCCAAGAAATGAAGGGAACAGATGAATGGGCAAATAAGACAATGAAACATGGAAGATATGCCACCTTGGTTAATGCAGCAAACAAGCTGCTAAGCTTTATTATGTTTTCCTCTAAAAAGATTTCTGCATTTCTAGCTCAGGGATATGATAGGCCCTATGCACTTATTTGTTTTTGTCCCATTGTGTCATTTAAGACTGTAATATGTAAATGTCATTATTTGACTGATATTTGTTGTGTTTCTGGAAGTTATTTTGTCCATTAATGATCCCAGGTACATAGGTTCCACAAGGTAGGAGTTTACCCCCTGCTACTCCTCAGCAAGAGGAAGAAGGATAACATTTTGTCGTCAACTGCACTGTGTCCCCAGTGTGGTATGATGTATCAGACCTCAATGGCAGCAATCCAAAGGTTGTATGAGAGGTATTGTGAAAGGTATTTGGACAGAAATATGTATGTTTGTCTACCTTAAGACCCTATCCCTCAACCACCACATCCTTCAGACTGTAAAAAACGAATTATTCCACTTAGGCGAATTCGCCAAAGTCAGCCCCTCCCTCTCCTGTCCTGCCGGCCGTAACTCTCATCCATGCTTTCTTCTTCTCCCAAACAGACTATTGCAACTCACTACTCCCCGGCACTAACACAAATCCCCTCTATAAGCTCCAAATGGTTAAAAACTTAGCAGCCCATCTAACCCACACTAAATCATCCTGGCAGCATATCACCCTCATCCTCTGTGAACTCCACTGGCTCCCTGTCTCCCACCGCATTAATTACAAGATCCTCCTGACCTAAAAAGCTCTCCCCCACACCTTGCTGAATGACTTGAGTCCATCATCATCTTTCAGTCCTGCCTAAAAACCCACCTCTTCACCCTTACCTCCAACTCCACCATTCTCACACACCTCTTCTGTTTCACACACAGGCGCAACACCTGCTGTCTCACTCACATACTCACACATCACACCCTTTCCTTGAGCCCTTCTTACCTCTACTTAGCCCCGTTTATACCTGGTTCTAACATGCATTATATATACAGTGGGGAGAACAAGTATTTGATACACTGCCGATTTTGCAGGTTTTCCTACTTACAAAGCATGTAGAGTTCTGTCATTTTTATCATAGGTACACTTCAACTGTGAGAGACAGAATCTAAAATAAAAATCCAGAAAATCACATTGTATGATTTTTAAGTAATTAATTTGCATTTTATTGCATGACATAAGTATTTGATACATCAGAAAAAGCAGAACTTAATATTTGGTACAGAAACCTTTGTTTGCAATTACAGAGATCATACGTTTCCTGTAGTTCTTGACCAGGTTTGCACACACTGCAGCAGGGTTTTGGCCCACTCCTCCATACAGACCTTCTCCAGATCCTTCAGGTTTCGGGGTCTGTCGCTGGGCAATACGGACTTTCAGCTCCCTCCAAAGATTATCTATTGGGTTCAGGTCTGGAGACTGGCTAGGCCACTCCAGGACCTTGAGATGCTTCTTACGGAGCCACTCCTTAGTTGCCCTGGCTGTGTGTTTCGGGTCGCTGTCATGCTGGAAGACCCAGCCACGACCCATCTTCAATGCTCTTACTGAGGGAAGGAGGTTGTTGGCCAAGATCTCGCGATACATGGCCCCATCCATCCTCCCCTCAATACGGCGCAGTCGTCCTGTCCCCTTTGCAGAAAAGCATCCCCAAAGAATGATTTTCCACCTCCATGGGTTCACGGTTGGGATGATGTTCTTTGGGGTTGTACTCATCCTTCTTCTTCCTCCAAACACGGCGAGTGGAGTTTAGACCAAAAAGCTCTATTTTTGTCTCATCAGACCACATGACCTTCTTCCCATTCCTCCTCTGGATCATCCAGATGGTCATTGGCAAACTTCAGACGGGCCTTTACATGCGCTGGGTTGAGCAGGGGGACCTTGCGTGCGCTGCAGGATTTTAATCCATGACGGCGTATGTGTTTACTAATGGTTTTTCTTTGAGACTGTGGTCCCAGCTCTTCTTCAGGTCATTGACTAGTTTCTGCCGTGTAGTTCTGGGCTGATCCCTCACCCTTCCCTAACTCCACACCTCAGAAGCCCCCCGAAGATACTAAGACTCGGACCCTCCCCGTGACCGATCCGGCGCTCAAATATGACACCATCCTCGCATGCTGACTACTTGCCTCCCTCACTACCACAAATATATATCCACGTATCCAAGAGCACACAGAGATCTTACCTACCCTATACTCCACCAAGCACAATCGTGCGCACTCACTGATTACCACCACCCAACTCTCGCACAATCAACACAGCCCATCTGCGCTCGCACATAAATCCACGTACGATCCCACTTAACTCTCTTATCCAACCACGCATGAGACAACACATGTACCGGAACCCTACGTCCACTCATATCACCACAACACTTACTAAATCAATAGAGACATACATATATCGAGCGAAGCAGAACAGAACGAATAGAGGACATCCGCCTCGTATCGACCACCATACTGATCACCCCATCCGGCCACTCGTAACATGCTCTGACTGTCACCTAACCAGAGAAGAATATCGCGCGGCTCTCTCGATCAAAACAGCAATGCTCACCACCACGAGTACTTCTCGGTAAGAGCGAAGCAGAGCCCAAATAGAGAGTCTCTACCTTAAGCATAACAAGATACAGCACATAGTCAAATACAGATACATCATTACGAACGCCGCTCTCCTCTCGCCCACGTCTCGCTGACACGATAACACGCTCGAAGGTGATACACTAAGTAGCGTCGCATTCAGATAATCCTCGCAACACATAAGAAATGCCTCACAAACATATCTAATACGAACGCACTATCCGCAATCAAATGTGATTTCTGATGACTCATAAACACCTATAGAATAATATATAAGATAATAACCACCCGCGCTCAACCGCAATTCCTCTCCGGTTATAACATCTCACAGTTGAAGTGTACATATGATAAAAATTACAGACCTCTACATGCTTTGTAAGTATGAAAACATGCAAAATCGGCAGTGTATCAAATACTTGTTCTCCCCACTGTATGTCCTGATCTTGTCCAGTTTGATTGTGCCCACATTTTCAGACAGGTGTAGACGATTAAAAGAAACATTGTGATCAGATCTTCCTGACCACGTCTGGAGTTGACAGTGAAACCATTTAAATCATCCTGCCTTCTATGTGTCTTAAAATAAATAAAGATTATTTTGAAAGAACATCTGTCAAAGAATTAGCGTACAAGGCGGGACCGGTAGATTTGTTCACACAGTCGACGGATAAGACCATGTGTAGATGCATTTCTAAAAATGTGGGAACAATCAGAATGTGGACAAGATCAGGACAAAGGACAGACACATGTTCGCACCAAAGTATTTAGTTTCATGTTTTTCTTCATTTTGTTTAGTCTGGTGTTGTTTAGTTAGATTGTTAGTTTCTACAATTGTAAAGCTATGTATGTTTAATGTATAATTATTGTTGTTATTAAAGTAGAGGAGTTAGTTCTGGCAAGCAACATTTCAACACATTCTTTTCACATATCCTGTGTAGAAGTTTATTTATAAACTGGATGGTTCCAGCCCTGAATGCTGATTGTCTGAAAGCTTTGGTATATCAGACTGTATACCACGGGCATGACAAAACATCTATTTTTACTGCTCTAATTACATTGGTAACCAGTTTATAATAGCAATAAGGAACCTCGGGGGTTTGTGATATATGGCAAATATATTACGGTTAAGGGCTGTGTCCAGGCACTCCGCTTTGCGTCATGCATAAACAGCCCTTAGCCGTGGTATATTGGCCATATACCATATTGGCCATATACCACACCTCCTCGGGCCATATTGCTTAAATATACATGCTCACCTCTGCCAGTTGGAAACTGTTGTCCACTTGTCTGTCCCATTTCCTTAATATGTTCTATTTTGCAGTGGCAATCAACACCCATGCCCCCACACTACAACCTATCCTCACCCAGGTTGAACCCCCGATATCCCCCACCACCCAGGAGACCAGCTACACTCCCATCCTCAACCAGACAGACATGTCCGTGTAGGATTTCCCCATAGGAAAACAAAGGGGCGTCCTCAAAGTTCCAACAGTAATGTGTCATTTCTGACATTTGAAAGGCTGGCGTTTGATAACAGCTGAGCTCGCTGCCTAACCTTACATCACTAAAAAGTGGACATTCTCGATCTACCAGATTTATATATATATATATATATATATATAATTTCCAGTGTCTGTGTCTAGTATCTGTGTTTATGTTAAAGGTGAATCAACAGTTACTGCATCCATTGTTAAACTTGTAAATTAATTATATCTACCCATTGATTCAGAAAATAATATAACTTAGAAATGCCTCATGAGCTTAGTTCAACTATCATTCTCTATCAGAACCCAAAAACAAGCTAAGTTTTACTCCAACGTTTAAAAAATAAAACACTGTAAAGCCTCGAAACATGGTTAAAACTATAGCTGTTGAACCATGGATGGTCAGTCCTTGCAWCTTTAATGCTGTCTATACATTTTAGGGGTTACATATCTCCATCCCAGCTTTTTACCAAAACAGTGTCAGGAGCCCACTTTGATATTGTTTCAACTGTTGATTGGCACTTTATAAGGGGGTGTTATTTTGGTGGATAATGTTACCGATTTAAAAAAAAATGTGATTAAAATAATTAACTAAATGTATGGTGGTTTTGGTTTAAGGGTATATGGACCATGGTTGCTTTGTTCATTGTCATGCTGTAAATGGCTATTTTATGGTTGTAAGTGATAAAATGAACTAACACATTTTTTATTTCACCAGGTAAGCTAGTTGAGAACAAGTTCTCATTTACAACTGCGACCTGGCCAAGATAAAGCAAAGCAGTGTGACACAGACAACAACACAGAGTTACACATCGAATAAACAATAAACAAGCCAATAACACAATAAACAAGTCAATGGCACAGTAGAAAAAAAGAAAGTCTATATACAGTGTGTGCAAAAGGCATAGAGGTAAGGCAATAAATAGGCTGTGGTAGCGAAGAATTACAAATTAGCAGATTAACACGAGTGATAAATGAGCAGATGATGATGTGCAAGTAGAGATACTGGTGTGCAAAAGAGCAGAAAAGTAAAATAAAAAACAGTATATGGATGAGGTAGGTAGATTGAGTGGGCTATTTACAGATGGACGATGTACAGCTGCAGCGATCAGTTAGCTGCTCAGATAGCTGATGTTTAAAGTTGGTGAGGGAAATATAAGTCTCCAGCTTCAGCGATTTTTGAAATTCGTTCCAGTCATTGGCAGCAGAGAACTGGAAGCAAAGGCGGCCAAATGAGGTGTTGGTTTTGGGGATGATCAGTGAGATATACCTGCTGGAACGTGTGCTACGGGTGGGTGTTGTTATCGTGACCAGTGAACTGAGATAAGGCGGAGCTTTACCTGGCATAGACTTATGGATGACCTGGAGCCAGTGGGTCTGGCGACGAATATGTGGCGACGAATATGTAGCGAGGAATATGTAGCGAGGGCCAGCTGACTAGAGCATACAGGTCGCAATGGTGGGTGGTATAAGGTGATTTGGTAACAAAACGGATGGCACTAAGATAGACTACATCCAGTTTGCTGAGTGAAGTATACAAAGCTATTTTGTAGATGACATCGCCGAAATCGAGGAACGGTAGGATAGTCAAGTTTTACTAGGGTAAGTTTTGCGGCGTGAGTGAAGGAGGCTTTGTTGCGGAATAGAACGCCGATTCTAGATTTAATTTTGGATTGGAGATGTTTAATATGAGTCTGGAAGGAGAGTTTACAGTCTAGCCAGACACCTAGGTATTTATAGTTGTCATCATATTCTAGGTCAGAACCGTCAGGGTGGTGATGCTAGTCGGGCGGGCGAGGCAGCGAACAGTTGAAAAGCATGCATTTGAGAGCAGTTGGAGGCCACGGAAGGAGTGTTGTATGGCATTGAAGTTCGTTTGGAGGTTAGCTATATAAGGGATTTGCGTCAATTCAAATCTGGTATCAGGACAAAATGTGATTCAGAGTCACCGAATATACTTTAAGTATTTTTATTAAACTCAAGCGATAAATGGTAAATGCAATTTTCGTATATACGGGTTCACTGTACCACCCCGCAGGGTAGAACTGGGAACTGGCAGGATGTAAGTAAACAGCTGCTGRGAACTGGCAGGATGTAAGTAAACAGCTGTTCTTATACGGTGACAGACGTAGTTCCAACCCGTCTGTTGGCCTATCACAGTAGAGGCTGAGCGTGGTTTAAACTTCGCTCAGACTGGTCCCAGCCTCTTGGTGTCCGGCGCTGTTGCTGTGTAGATTACGCTCCCACACCTCAGAGACTGAGGTCAGATAGCTCTGTAACATTGTCTGAGCTATTTGCACCTGCATACAAAGCACACTGTTCTCGCTCAAGGCTAACCACAGCTTCCCAGCACACTTATCTGGGGCTAACTGTTACTTCCAGCACACACACACAGACACCCAGGCGCCCAGGCTAACAGTTGCTAATATTATATCACATGTGATATAGCATTGGGTTATAGTGTAATAAACACAAATCCTAACAGTTAGCACAGTGTCCAAGGAAGGGCCAGAAGTATACAGAATGGTGTCATCTGCGTAGAGGTGGATCAGGGAAGAGGAAAGAGTCGGCCGAGAATTGAACCCTGTGTACAACCATAGACTGCATGAGGTCCGGACAACATGCCCTCCGATTTGACACACTGAACTCTGTCTGCAAAGTAGTTTGTGAACCAGGCGAGGCAGTCATTTGAGAAACCAAGACTACGAGTCTGCCGATAAGAATAGAGTGATTGACAAGAGTCGAAAGCCTTGGCCAGGTTGATGAAAACGGCTGCACAGTACTGTCTTTATCGATGGCGGTTATGATATCGTTTAGTACCTTAGGCGTGGCTGAGTGCACCCGTGACCGGCGCGGAGAAGGTCCGGTGGGATTCAGAATGGTCAGTGATCTGTTTATTAACTTGGCTTTCAATGACTTTAGAGAGCAGGGCAGAGATATAGGTCTATAGCAGTTTGGGTCTAGAGCAGACATGGGCAAACTACGGCCCGCCCGTTAGGCTTTTTAATCCGGCCCGCCGAACTTGTCCAAATTATAGTAAAAACCTCCTTTTTTCCCCTTTCCCTGCAATGCCCACGTTTCCCCAATAGATGGCGCACTCAAAACACATTGACCGTTGTTGAGTGGCGCGTATTTCTTTATTTCACTTTAATTTTCACTTCGTTTCACGTCACCATTAAGCCCTTCTGTGAAATGAGCGGACCAAAGAGAAGGAAAGTGGACAGCGAATGCCGAGTGTTTATAAGGAGTGGACAACAAAATACTTCTTCACTGAAGTCCGATCAACGGCTGTATGTCTGATATGCCAAGAAGCTGTTGCGGTTTTCAAAGAGTCCAATATCAGCCGTCACTTTGCCACGAAGCATGCAAACTATGCTAGCAAGCAGTCAACACAAGAACGGGCGGCTACTGCTCAGAGGTTGGCAGCTAATTTACAGAGTCAACAGAACTTTTTTCACCGACAAACTGCAATTCAAGAGTCAAGTACCAAGGCAAGTTATTTGCTGGCATTCAAATTAGCAAAGTAGCAAGCCTTTCTCCGAAGGCGAGTTTTGAAAGAGTGCATGTAGAGACAGCAGGTCTCTTGTGTCCGGAGAGCAAAGCCAAGTTTGAAAAAATCAGTTTAGCACGCAGGACAGTGACTCGCCGCGTGGTAACTGATTGACGAAGATATAGTCAGCGAGTTAAACAAAAAGGCGGAGTCCTTTAAGTTATATTCACTAGCACTGGATGAAAGTAACACATAAAAGACACTGCTCAGCTCCTAATTTTTATCCGAGGGATTAAGACAGTTTTGAGATAACGGAGGAGCTTTTGAGCATGGAATCACTGAAAGGAAAACGCGAGGAGAGGACTTATATGAACAGGTGTCTGCTGTCATCGAGAGAATGAAGCTACCTTGGATAAACTTGCCAATGTCACCACGGATGGATCGCCAAATTTAACTGGAAAAAACATCGGGCTGCTGAAAAGAATCCAGGATAAAGTGAAAGAAGAAAACCCTGACCAGGATGTTATTTTACTTCACTGCATCATTCATCAGGAGTCTCTGTGTAAGTCTGTATTGCAGCTTAATCACGTCGTGGATCCAGTTGTAAAACTTGTTAACTTCATACGAGCAAGGGGACTTAATCACGTCAGTTCATTACGTTCCTGAGAGAAACTAATGCGGATCACCAGGACCTACTTTACCACTCTCGCGTCCGCTGGTTAAGTTTGGGGAAAGTGTTTCAACGAGTCTGGGAGCTCAAAGACGAGATTCGCTCATTTTTTATTTAATGGGGAAATCCAAGAATCCCCGAGCTGAGCGACACAAACTGGCTTTGTGACTTTGCGTTTGCTGTGGACATATTTTCACACATGAATGAGCCTGAACGTGAAGCTACAGGGGAAAGATCAGTTTGCGCACGACATGTACACAAATGTGAGAGCCTTCCAATCCAAGCTGGTTTATTCTCCAGGCAAATGTCAAACAAATCTTTCGCACATTTTCCCCACACTAGCCGTGCAGAAAGAGGCCGCCCGAAATGCGAAGAAATACTGCAATCACTGGACGATCTGCACAGAGAATTTTGCCGTCGGTTCTGTGATTTGGAAAAAATTGACAAGTCACTTCAACTGGTCCTGTCCCCTGTCACAAGACCCCGAATCAGCACCGCAGGAGCTGCCAATTGGAACTGATCGATCTTCAGTCTGACTCCGTCTCAAAGGAGAAGTTCAAAGTCTCTTAAACTGAATGACTTTTACGCTTCACTTAACGAGACCGCGTTTCCAAACCTCCGGAGGACGGCGCAGAAGATGCTGTTGTTGTTTGGCTCGACCTACGTGTGTGAGCAGACGTTTAGCGTCATGAAAATCAACAAAGCCCATCACAGATCCAAGTTAACTGACCAACACCTCAGATCTGTCCTGAGAATTGCCACAACAAAACTAACTCCAGACTTGATGCACTGGCAAAAAAGGAGACCAACAACACTGTTCCCACTGAAAGGTGAGTTTTTCTGCTGTGTTATGAAAAAATGCATATGGAAGTTTGGAAGTGCGTCTTTTAATTAAGAGCAATCGCATTTACGCACAGCAGCGGTACAGTAGCTTTATTAACACGCCGCACATCGCTCTTAATTTAAATTTTCAGCTGCAGGAGATATTTAATACAGCCTATGTCTGTGTGCTTGGCAACGATACACGTGTACTGTTTGCGCGTGAAGGCGAGGGCGTCCGTGGCGAGTTTGTAGAGCGCCGGTCAGGACAATCCATCCATGGATTTGCGGAGTTAACACAAGTAGATATTATTGAGCTTGAGTATTTCGTTGTTTAATAATATGTTTTGAATGTTGAAAGTATTGCATTTTTCAATAAATGTTGATTTCTTTAACTTTGCACCTTCGATTGAAACTTATTAAAAACAGACGCAATCTTGATAAATCACAGTGCGTATGTTATTTTAAACTATTTACATTTCCTCATCCCGGTATCTGCGAAATAGTATGTAAATGCCATATCTTGCATATTCCTTGAGACAAATTTATTAACTGATAAGGGCTATTTTTCACATTTGAAAGACAGTTAATAAATTGGGTTGTAGTGTTCTTACTGTGCTATGAGGTTTGCACACACTACATTTAATGCTTTAGTATATCCGGCCCAAACACTCCCCCCAAATGCTCCTGGCCCGGCCCCTCTGTCAAATTTTTAGAACCCATTGTGGCCCGCGAGTCAAAAAGTTTGCCCACCCCTGGTCTAGAGTGTCACCCCCTTTGAAGAGGGGGATGACCACAGCAGCTTTCCAATCTTTAGGGATCTCGGATTATATGAAAGAGAGGTTGAACAGGCTGGTAATAGGGATTGCAACAATGGCGGCGGATAGATTTAGAAAGAGAGGGTCCAGATTGTTTAGCACAGCTAATTTGAACGGGTCCAGGTTTTGCAGCTCTTTCAGAACATATGCTTTCTGGATTTGGTGTAAGGAGAAGCTGGGGAGGCTCGGGCGAGTAGCTGCGGGGGGGCGGAGCTGTTGGCCGGGGTTGGAGTAGCCAGGAGGAAAGCATGGCCAGCCGTAGAGAAATGCTTATTGAAATTTTCATTTATCATGGATTTATCGGTGGTGACCGTGTTACCTAGCCTCAGTGCAGTGGGCAGCTGGGAGGAGGTGCTCTGGTCCTCCATGGACTTTACAGTGTCCCAAAACTTTTTGGAGTTAGAGCTACAGGATGCAAATTTCTGCTTGAAAAACCTAGCCTTTCCTTTCCTGACTGACTGCGTGTATTGGTTCCTGACTTCCCTGAACAGTTGCATATTGTGGGGACTATTCGATACTATTGCAGTCTGCCACAGGATGTTTTTGTGCTGGTCAAGGGCAGTCAGGTCTGGAGTGAACCAAGGGCTATATCTGTTCTTAGTTCTGCATTTTTTGAAAGGGGCATGCTTATCTGAGATGGTGAGGAAATTACGACCAAGCATCCTCGACTGACGGGATAAGGTCAATATCCTTCCAGGATACCCGGGCCAGGTCGATTAGATAGGCTTGCTCGCAGAAGTGTTTTAGGGAGCRTTTGACAGTGAGATGGGGTGGTCGTTTGACCGCTGTTCCATAGCGGATACAGGCAATGAGGCAGTGATTGCTGAGATCCTGATTGAAAACAGCAGAGGTGTATTTGGAGGGCAAGATGGTCAGGATAATGTTTATGAGGGTGCACATGTTTACAGATTTAGGGTTGTACCTGGAGGGTTCCTTGATGATTTGTGTGAGATTTAGGGCATCTAGCTTAGATTGTAGGACTGCCGGGGTGCAAAGCATATCCCAGTTTAGGTCACCTAACAGAACGAACTCTGAAGCTAGATGGGGGGCGATCAATTCACATATGGTGTCCAGGGCACAGCTGGGAGCGGAGAGGGGTCGATAACAGGCGGCAACAGTGAGATACTTATTTCTGGAGAGATTCATTTTTTAAATTAGAAGTTTGAACTGTTTGGGTATAGACCTGGAAAGTATGACAGAACTTTGCAGGCTATCTCTGCAGTAGATTGCAACTCCTCTCCCTTTGGCAGTTCTATCTTGACGGAAAATGTTGTAGTTGGGTATAGAAATCTCTGAATTTTTGGTGGCCTTTCTAAGCCAGGATTCAGACACGGCAAGGACATCAGGGTTGGCGGAGTGTGCTAAAGCAGTGAGTAAAACAAACTTAGGGAGGAGGCTTCTGATGTTAACATGCATGAAACCCAAGGCTTTTTAGATCACAGAAGTCAACAAATGAGGGTGCCTGGGGACACACACCTGGGTTTACCTCCACATCACCCGAGGAACAGAGGAGGAATAGGATGAGGGTACGGCTAAAGGCTATCAAAACTGGTCGTCTAGAGCGTTGGGGACAAATAATAAAAGTAGTAGATTTCTGGGAGTGGTAGAATAGATTCAGGGCATAATGTGCAGACGGGTATGGTGGGGTGCAGGTACAGTGGAGGTAAGCCCAGGCACTGAGTGATCATATGAGAGGTTGCATCTCTGGGCATGCTGGTTATAATGGGTGAGGTGGGACAAAGGAGGTATCAGACGTATGATGAGTGGAACTGGGGGCTCCATTGTAAACGAAAACAATGATAACTAACCCAAACAGTATACAAGGCTTATTGACGTTTGAGAGAGACATAAAGCGAGGCATAAAGCAATCACACGTGTTGATTGGGAGAGCTAGCTAAGACAACAACGGGTAAGACAACAACAGCAGGTAAAMTGGCAATGATTGGGCAGAGAGGTTCGGTTAACTACACACAGAGCCTGAGTTCGCTGCTGGGGACGACAGATAAACAAAAATAAACAGAATGGAGTACCGTGATTAATGGACAGTTATATTTAGCAATTCATTGTAATTCTACTTCAGGAAGGATTACTATACACGTATTCGGTGACATTGTTTATGGTACAGCTACATATTTACAATAGATGACTGACATTTCTGAAAATTTGTTCTCCCTGGATACACCACTCCAGTCACTTACCACCCTGCTAATGCAGAAGGAAAGACTGACTGAGAGGACTGCAAAATCACTTAAACATAACAGCACGTGAGGGGGAGCAACAATATAAATACTGCGTGAAATTTGGTGTAAATCTAAAATTAAATTAAAAGATTTCGATTCATACATTTCTAGACCATAGACTCAAATGTCTAGACTTCAGATTCAACGCAACGAAACGGAGCATGGGCTACAACAGTTAATGAAACAGCAAGTCCCTTACAAATAAATATCAGAGCCCGCAAGGGACCTTGCGTAATTCAAACAAACGCAGAAAGCGTAAAGATGTTATAGATTTGTATAAATAGATTTACTTCAAACTAAAATCACGGAGCGAATCACAGATTAGAACAGGTTAATTTACATTTGGAGAGAAATGTAGAGAAGCTGCAACTAAACTAAAAACCTTCAGTGTGGAAGAGAGCAATTTAAATACACTTCATTATAAGAGAAAATAAAAAATAATTGCCAGATAAAATGGCTGATTTAAACAATGAGATTGTTGCAATCCCAACAAAGCACGGAAGAAATAGCCTCTCCACCAGTGTTGCCAATTTAGCAACTTTGTCGCTATATTTAGCAAGTATTCAGACTCCTCTAGCGACACTTTTTYWAAAAAGCGACAAATCTAGCGACTTTTTCTGGTGTTATTGGAGACTTTTGGAGACTGACGTGAAAGCATGTATCGTGGGTGCTTCCATGGGCCCCAACCCCATCCCAAGGCGGCCACAGGCGGCCCAGTCCTCGCGCAGCTGTCCCTCCCAGCTGCAGTCAGAGCAGATGTTCACCCCTCCATGTCCAGACTGCAAATGAATGACATTGAGTAAGGTAGATCAGGGGCAGGTTTATTTATGTTATTTTTCTTGCATTTATTTTTGAGTTGCCTCAGAATTTTTTATTTTACTAAATTGATCCAGGGATGCAAACTGCTGAGGCCCAAAAAGGTACACTTTTTTTTTTGCCACTGAAACATGCAAAATTAACTAAATTAAACAAAGAAGAATATGATCTACATGATCAGTGTCTGTGGGTAAATAAAGTGGTCCATGTGAACCTAACTCACAGCTAAAAAATGTAAAGAAAAGCAATCCAATGTTATTTGGTTGCCTAGAATACTACAAATGACACTCAAGTCTGAAAAAAATAAAATACACAAAAATATTGCAGTTAGCCATGACAGCCTTCATAGAACGCTTGTGACCACAACACTAT